>NC_052235.1:9874723-10176377 GCF_013401445.1 Tripterygium wilfordii | reverse complement strand
GAACACCAGGTTTTTTAAACCTAAGAGGGTCAAGCCCATATGATTAAACTGATTGGCTACGGTTACTTCTTTTTGTATGATTAATTGTTTGTTTCCTTTATATGGCTGAGATGTTGATTTATTTTGTTGTGGTAAAGTATTTGTCATCTCATACATTTACACTCACTGTAGCCTACCAGCTGGGCTCTACCTTTAGTATTAGAGAGGGTTGACCACTATTCTCGTGAGATTCCGTCTCCGCATGGGTAGTGGAAGATATCCTCACCGGATTGACTTCCCTTAAAAGTTAAGGGAGGAGCTTTTGTCCCAATAGTTGGGATTTTAAAAGCAACATGATCTGGGGCCTCGCGGAATAGTTAGATAAACTTACCCAAGCACTTTATAAAACCCTAGATCCATGTCCGAAACCTCCAGAAATTTAGGTTACCCCATATAATGGCATTTTTATTTTTGTGTGCTTTATTCATTTACCGTTGACGTTTTGTTTTACACATTTTTAATTGTAATTTCCATTACTGGTTTCTTCTCTCATGCATTCACGTAGGTATAGTCATTGCATTTTGTCAAACTAAATAAGTTCATAGTCATGCATGAAAAAAAAAAAACAAAAAAAAAAGAAGAAAAATACCAATTCACTCATGTCTTTGCCATCCTTATAGTACAATATTACAGTTGTGAATTGCTAAAACAATGAAAATGAACAACAAAAAAAATATAATGGGGCAGTTTTTGAGGAAATTGACTCTTAATTTTCTTGTTGATCGAGTTGGAATAGATCATTTTATATCTGATTATGAGGAGGTTCATGTTTTGGCTATCGATGACAACCTTGTTGATAGAATGGTCATTGAAAGGTTGCTCAAGATTACTTCCTGTAAAGTGATGGCGGTGGATAGTGGAATAAGAGTACTTCAGTTTCTGGGATTAGACGAGGAGAATAATTGTTCTGTTGGGTTTGATAGTTTGAAGGTGGATCTGATTATCACCGACTACTGTATACGAGTTGCTGAAGAAAATCAAGGGATCGTCTGCCTTGAGAGAGATTCCAGTGGTAATCATGTCATCTGAGAACGTAGTGACTCGATCAACAGATGCTTGAGAGAAGGAGCAAAGGATTTTATTGTAAAGCCAATGAAGTTGTCAGATGTGAAGCGCTTGAAAGGTTACATGACCAGAGATGGAAACCAAGAGAGATGCATCAACAAACAAAAGAAAGCTTCCGGGGACTTGTGATCTATGTTCATCATCATCATCACCGTCACCGTCATCCTCCACTCTTAGCTCTCCGCCCCCATCGCTGTCAGTTTCTCCTTCATTACCACCATCACCATTAGAGTCATGTTCTCCACCTCCGTTGGAATCTCTTATCAGACAGCTTAGAAGGTCCTGCTGGGATTAAATCCTGATCGTCTGTTATGTACCCTGCCTCACTGTGCAAATATTCATAATTTCTTGGAGAGTGTGAAAGTTTTTTTTTATTATTATTATTCTGTTTTATTTTTATTTAAGTTGAAAAAAAAGAGAAAAGAAAAAAGAGAAAGAAAAAAGTTTGTCCTCAAACGGGAAATGAACAGTTGAGTGTGACAGTTTTGTTTTTTATTATTATCTAGTTGAAAAAAAAGAAGGAAGAAAAGAGTTGTCCTCAAGCGGGAAAATAACAGTGGATGGTGACAGTCAAGTAAGTACTGATGTGACAGGCACCGCAAATGTCTTCGTATATGTAGAGCCATTTCCGTCTTCATCTCCATCTCAATTGCAAAAGTGTGTTTTCTCTCTGAGCTATCTTCATCTCCATCTCCATCTCCATCTTCATCTCAATCATTCCTGACAAAAGTGTGTTCTCTCACAAAGATCAAGAGCTATGCCGAGACGCTCGCGCACCATCGCCTCAAGATTACAGTCCAGGCTTGCGTTGTTCAACAAAGCTGAAATTATTCCTGAGTGTAGAATCGACGAAACGGTACAGCGAGAAGCACTCAACAAATGGGCGATGCGCTACTTGAGGGAGCATTCCTTGCTATTTCTAGTAGACCCAGATCCAGAAAATGACTTACTGGTGTATCCTCAGATCGTTCGCTCCTTCTATCACACTCTCATCGAGCTACCATGAAGTGAGCGGACTAGGAATCAACTGGTTTATCAGGTCATTCTAGATGGTATAAAAGTTCAATTCACGACAGCAGATCTGTGTTGCTGCTTGGGATATCCACCAGTAGATGATAAGCCCACTGGATCTCGACAACCGATCTGTGCGTCAAAGCAGAAAATTGTTGAAGATATGTGTGGAGGAAAAAAGAATAGGCACAGCAACGCTACACGCCGTGCTTACTTGCCTTCAAAGATGTGGTTGCTGGATGATGCTGTCAGGAAAAATCTGTGCCCTATTAGCCATGAGCAAGAACGACGAGGAAAATTCTTGTCAGTCTTATACTCTATGTATAAAGGGCAGTGGTTTGATATTGGGAAGATCTATCTGGCCATTATCTTCAAAGCCAAGGATTTTGTCGAGACGAAGCCAACAAAGGCGGGGAAGTTATTTTTCCCACGGCTTATCACAAGGTTGCTTTTGTTCAAAAGCATTCGACCTCCTCGGCCTCAAGCATCTTTGGGATATCAGGTCACCATGCTAGAAAGAAGGACATGGCGTCAGAGCATCAACCATTTGAAAACAACTCCTGCTGGAAAGAAGCAGACCCAAGAAGGTCCCTCAGCATCACCACCTGGTGATTCCTCATCAGTAATTGCAGCTTCTCCACAATCAGATCGCATGCGTGCAGCGATAGCCCGACTAGAGATGGGGCTACAAACACTAGAAGATGGACAACACAGGCTGGAGCACATGTTGGTAGCAGTCATGGATATGATACGGAAGTGAAAACATAGCAATCCAACAGTCAGAAATTTTGGGGAGTTATGTGAGCAGTTTGAGGAATTTCATGTTGCTATTATGGGGAATGATCAAAACTTTGCTGTTAAGCCTTGCCATGTCCTTCAGGTTTTAAGCTCAACAACTGGACCAGTTTTGAATTGCCAGTCTCTATCAACAGCCTTCAAGAGTAATATCCATGTGCACTATGATCTGTGACCCAGCTCATGGCCACTGATTGGGTTTTTGTAATGAGCATGTCTTTACTTTATCTTTTGATGAATTCGCATAGTAAGGCCTTTGCATGTTCTCATGTTTCTGATGATTCTGATATGCTTATCATACACAAAAATCGTTGCTCATAATTCTCACATCTATTCATTTCATTTCATCCATCACCTCCAAAATTCCAAATCTCACATATTCCATTTTAACAGGATTGAAATTGAGGATAATGAAAAAGATGAATCGAATGAACCAGATTTTGGGGCACCCATTAACAATGTTGAATCTGACCCTGACATTAAGGACGAATTTGAGACATCGCCAGAAATGTTGAGACAAGTTAACCAAGAAGATAGGATAATTCAGCCACACAAAGAAATAATTGAGGTTGTTAACTTGGAACTGAAGATCAGAAAAAGGAGGTTAGGATTGGTGCAGCTTTTGAAGGAGAATATAGAAAAAATTGATAGGTCTCCTACATGAATACCAAGACTTCCTTTGCTCTATATGGATATCGGACTTCTGTGCGTACATTCACTAGTGAATGAGTGGGTTCGAACTCGTTATGAACATCTAAATTTTATTGAGGAGAGAAGATTAGGGGCACTTTGTAGAGGACAACTGTATCAAAGACGAATGATAAGAGCACATCACAAGAGGGTGCGACCTCGTTGTTTCAGAGAAGGGGATTTAGTACTAAAGATGATTCACCCACCTCAAAAAGATCATCGTGGAAAATGGACTCTTACCTACGAGGGACCATATGTGGAGAAGAAAGCATTCTCTGGTGGAGCAGTAATTTTGACAAGGATGGATGGAGATGATTTGCCTCACCCAGTAAATATCGATGTTCTTAGGCAGTATTATGCTTAAAAAAAAACAAAAAAAAAACCGATAGAGTGAAAACCCGCAAGGGCGCTCTAGGCAACAATTAGGGACAAAATAAGAAAAATCTCGCTAGAGTGAAAACCTGAAAGGGCGCTCTAGGCAAAAATAGGGGCAAAAAAAAAAAAAAGAAGAATTCCGCTAAAGTGAAAAAAAACCCTTATGGGCATTTTAGTTTGGGCTGCAAGATGGTTGGATCACGAATCTGTTGAATTGATGAGTATTGCCTGAGTTGGCTGTTAACTTGTCTCACATTGACATAGGTGGGAGTGCAAAATTAATTTCGTAATTGAAGGGTTGGAGATCAGTTAATTGGACATGCACCCAAAACTGGGGTAGATTTTGGGGTGCTCTTGATACCATCAGATATTTTACCTTGCTAAGGTGTTAGTCTGTTACATAGAAGAAGAAGTTTGTTGGCAGAAATGGAAGGTTCAGAGATAGCCTCATACAAGTCAGTTTTGATTATTGTTAATTGGGTGCACACCAAAATTGGGGTAATTTTGGTACAATCTTTGAATTATCACATATTTCATCTTGAATAAGTTCGGTTTGTCCTTCTTGCCTTTGACCTCCCTAATTTCTTGTACATATTTCATTCTAAAATATTTTATTACCACCCATCCTTTTCAATAAAAATTGTGAGGAAATTCATTTCTTCAATTTTGTGGTTTGTAGTCTCCTTTTACATATCTCAATTCAATTCTCATTTGATACTCCAAGAAACAAATTGTGAGGAAATTCATTTCTTCAATTTTGTTGCTTGTTGTCTCCTTTTCCACATCCCAATTCAATTCTCATTTCATACTCCAAAAATTTATCATTTGCTTTCAATAATTGACAAGCATGGCTGTACTTTTGAATTTATCACTGACAAAGTTTTGACAGGAAATATAATGAGTGCATCAGGACAATACTTTTGATAGGAAGTTGATGGATTTTGGCATCCTAAGCTGGAAAGGATCTGAGTGAAAAGCCTGAAGCTGAAGCAGGTGTTAGCAGGAAAGAGAAGCTCACATTCCTAAGCCGTGCAAAAAAAAAATATTAAATTGAATAAAGAAATTCAGATAAATGGGTAGCTTTGAACTCAGATGCGTACGAACATGCAAATTTCAGGGAAAATCAATTGATTATGGGAATGCACATTGGAGAAGGAAAAGAGATAGCCCAAGAGCTAGAATCCAGAATGGAAAAAGGCCTTCACTAATCAGATTAGAGAAGATACATTGAAAGCTCAGTGAGTCAGAAGGTCAACCCTAACAGAGAAACAAATTTGGTTTAGCAATTCGTAATTGTGCGCTTGTTGGAGGATGGCAAAGCCTTGAGAAAACATGCATTCATTCATTCATGAGACATTCATAATTGAGCAAAATAGGTCAGTGCATGCATCATCGCTGCATAAATAAAATTTTCCAGGCAAGCCGGGAATGACTATAATGATCCCAAGCATCTTTTTCTCAAAAAAAAAAAAAAAATCAAAAAATCAAAAAAATCAAAAAATCTTATCCAGCCAATTCGGGAATGGCTACAATGATCCCGAGCACCTTTTTCTCAAAAAATCAAAAAAATCTTTTCCAGCCAAGTCGGGAATGGCTACAATGATCCCGAGCACCTTTTTTACAATAAAAAAAAATCAAAAATCAAAAATTTTCAGCCAAGCCGGGAATGGCTACAGTGATCCCGAGCACCTTTTCACCAAAAAAAAAAGTCAAACATTAAAAAAAAAACATTGGCCAAGCCGGGAATGGCCTTGTGATCCCGTGCCCCTTTATTCTCTTGCACAAATATTTGGCCAAGCCGGGAATGGCCTTGTGATCCCGTGCCCCTTTATTTTCCTGCACCAATATTTGGCCAAGCCGGGAATGGCCTTGTGATCCCGTGCCCCCTTATTTTCCTGCACCAATATTTGGCCAAGCCGGGAATGGCCTTGTGATCCCGTGCCCCTTTATTTTCCTGCACCAATATTTGGCCAAGCCGGGAATGGCCTTGTGATCCCGTGCCCCTTTATTTTCCTGCACCAATATTTGGCCAATCCGGGAATGGCATTGTGATCCCGTGCCCTTTTATTTTCCTGCACCAATATTTGGCCAAGCCGGGAATGGCCTTGTGATCCCGTGCCCCTTTATTTTCTTGCACAAATATTTGGCCAAGCCGGGAATGGCCATAGTGATCCTGTGCATTTCAATTCTCGTACGAAACTCGGTTGACTATACCTTTGTTTGCCTTTTATTTCATAAAAGACATACAAAGGGGGGCAGCTGTAGTACCCGATTTTCGTCCGGCTAAAATACAAAAAAATACAAAAATGAGAAAAAACACAAAAATGCAAAAAAACACATTTGTTGTACCTATAAGCCCATAAATATTCTCTTTCTTGGATTCTTAAGCCCACAAATACTCATATCTTAGCCCAATTCATACCAACCTATGTTCAACATTTGTTGGCCCATTTCGTGAAGAGCTAATTTGCTTGTGTCCACTACCATCTTGACCAATGTCTTGATTATCATTTGAAAGCCCACCACATGATTTGTCAAACCCATTACTATTTCCACCTATACATATATACACATATATGTATATCTCTCTTGACATCATTCCATGCATCACCATCATTTTAGTGCAAATTGATGTGCAACTCCACTTAAATTCAATGGTGGTGACTCCATTTACATTCAATGGTGGTGAATCCATCATTTTAGTGCAAATTCAATGGTGGTGACTCCATTTACATTCAATGGTGGTGAATCCACTTACTTAGTGCAAATTGGTTATTCAATGGTGGTGCCTCCACTTAGGTTGCCATGGTTGGTCATTCAATGGATGGGTAGCTCCTAATTTCCTATAAATAGAGAGCTAAGGGAGAGAGCTAAAGGAGGAGAGCAAGATAGAGAGCTAGGGGAGAGAGCTAAGGGAAGAGAGCAAAAATAGAGAGCTAGGGGGGGAAAGAAAAAGAAAAAGAGAGAAAGAAAAGGGGAGAAACTTCTTGCTATCAAGTTCATCAATCATCAAGCTTTCCTGTTATTTTTTTTGCTACAACAATCTTCTCCAATGCGAGCCTCTACAATCAAGGACTTCAAACTGCAGGATTTTCAAGACCCTAATCTGTCCGAGATTAGCAGACTGCTTTAAACTTTGAATTTTGCTCTGAAATTTTGATATAGTGTTTATTGAGGTGTTGTGACATTGTATATAAAATTTCGTTGCATTTCGACCTCATTTGATAGGTGAAATCAGAGTTGAAAAATCTGTGCACAGTGTGTGTTTTGAAAATCTGTTTTGTGCAAATTTTGATTCTTTGATATGTTGTCATTTCAATTAAGGAAATCATAAGTTGATTTCATTTATCTGGATTATGGACCATATTTGATTTCATTTATGAATTTGCCATAAGTTGGCAATAATGGATTAAATTGGCAAATGACATTTTTTCCAAATAATCATTTATACCATAAGTTGGTATTTAAAATTAAACCTACCAAAAGTTGGTAGGGTATTTTATCATTTACATCATAAGTTGGTATATAAAATTAAACCTATCAAAAGTTGGTAGGGCATTTTATCATTTACACCATAAGTTGGTGTTCAAAATTAAACCTACCAAAAGTTGGTAGGGCATTTTATCATTTACACCATAAGTTGGTGTTCAAAATTAAACCTACCAAAAGTTGGTAGGGTATTTTATCATTAACACCATAAGTTGGTGTTTAAAATTAAACCTACCAAAAGTTATAGTGTGTCTCCAAATAAAAACTATCATAAATTGATAGTAATATTCCAAGCTATTTTTCAAACACTATCATAAGTTGATAAGTGTGTTGAAAGTAATAATTCAAACTTTAACAATTACACCTTGTAAAGAGCAAGTTTCCATAAGATCATTTATACCATAAGTTGGTATTGAAAATTAAACCTACCAAAAGTTGGTAGTACATATAATCATTTATACCATAAGTTGGTATTTAAAATCAAACTTACCAAAAGTTGGTAGGGCATTTTGTTCAATAAACCATAAGTTGGTATTTAAATTTAAACCTACCAAAGTTGGCAGTGTATTCCCAAATAAAAACTATCATAAGTTGATAGTAATATTCCAAACCTTTTTTCAAACACTATCATAAGTTGATAAGTGTTATTTCAAACCCTTTTTCCAAAGCTATCATGAGTTGATAGTATTTTTCATACCAACCTTTTTCTCAAAATAATTATATCTTGCAAAGAGCAAGTTTCCATAAGATAGCCATTAGATTAATCCGGGTAACCGTTTTCAAACGGGAGTTGTGGGGTGCCTAACACCTTCCCCACACTCAATCGATCCCTGTACCCTTTTCTCTGGTTCGCAGGTTTTTTACGGTGTCCAATTGCACCTTAAATCAATTGGTGGCGACTCTAAACATTTTTCATCCTTTCAAACGTCGGACTGCGTCGTGACCCCGGTTGCGACAACTGGCGACTCTGCTAGGGAACACCAGGTTTTTTAAACCTAAGAGGGTCAAGCCCATATGATTAAACTGATTGGCTACGGTTACTTCTTTTTGTATGATTAATTGTTTGTTTCCTTTATACGGCAGATATGTTGATTTATTTTGTTGTGGTAAAGTATTTGTCATCTCATACATTTACACTCACTGTAGCCTACCAGCTGGGCTCTACCTTTAGTATTAGAGAGGGTTGACCACTATTCTCGTGAGATTCCGTCTCCGCATGGGTAGTGGAAGATATCCTCACCGGATCGACTTCCCTTAAAAGTTAAGGGAGGAGCTTTTGTCCCAATAGTTGGGATTTTAAAAGCAACATGATCTGGGACCTCGCGGAATAGTTAGAAAAACTTACCCAAGCACTTTATAAAGCCCTAGATCCATGTCCGAAACCTCCAGAAATTTAGGTTACCCCGTGTAATGGCATATTCTATTTTTGTGTGATTTATTCATTTGTCGTTGATGTTTTGTTTTACACATTTTTAATTGTAATTTCCATTATTGGTTTCTTCTCTCATGCATTCACGTAGGCACAGTCATTGTCAAACTAAATAAGTTCATAGTCATGCATGAGAAACAAAAAAGAAAGAAAAAAGAAAAATACCAATTCACTCATGTCATTGCCATCCTTATAGTACAAGATTACAGTTGTGAATTGATAAAACAATGAAAAATGAACAGCAAAAAATACTGGGGCAGTTTTGAGAAAATTGACTTTTAATTTTCTTGTTGATCGAGTTGGAATGTATCATTCTTTGTCTGATTCTGAGGAGGTTCATGTTTTGGCTATCGATGACAACCTTGTTGATAGAACGGTCATTGAAAGGTTGCTCAAGATTACTTCCTGTAAAGTGACTGCGGTGGATAGTGGAATAAATAGTACTTCAGTTTCTGGGATTACACGAGGAGAATAATTGTTCTGTTGGGTTTGATAGTTTGAAGATGGATTTGATTATCACCGACTACTGTATTCCTGGAATGACAAGATACAAGTTGTTGAAGAAAATCAAGAGATCGTCTGCCTTGAGAGAGATTCCAGTGGTAATCATGTCATCTGAGAACGTAGTGACTCGATCAACAGATGCTTGAGAGAAGGAGCAAAGGATTTTATTGTAAAGCCAGTGAAGTTGTCAGATGTGAAGCGCTTGAAAGGTTACATGAACAGAGATGGAAACCAAGAGAGATGCATCAACAACAAGAGAAAGCTTCCGGAGACTTGTGATCTATGGTCATTACCACCATCACCATCAGAGCCATGTTCTCCACCATCGCTGGAATCTCTTACCAGACGGTTTAAAAGATCCTGCTTGGATTAGATCCTGACCGTCCGTTATGTACCCTGCCTCACCGTGCAGATATTCGTAATTTCCCGGGGAGTGTGACAGTTTTTTTTTTTTATTCTTTTTTTATTCTTTTATTATTTTTATTTTATCTAGTTGAAAAAAAAAAGAAAGAAAAAAAAAGAAAAAAAAGAGAAAAGAGTCGTCCTCAAGCGGGGAAATGAACAGTTGAGTGTGACAGTTTTGTTTTTTTGATTATTATCTAGTTGAAAAGAGAAGTAGGAAGAAAAAAATTCGTCCTCAAGCGGGAAAATAACAGTGGAAGGTGACAGTAAAGTGAGTACTGATGTGACAGGCACCGCGAATGTCTTCGCGTATGCAGAGCCATCTTCGTCTTCATCTCAATCTCAATCATTTCTGGCAAAAGCGTGTTTTCTCTCTGAGCCATCTTCATCTCCGTCTCCATCTTCACAATCATCAAAAACACAATGTTGACCTAGACGCTAAGTCTTGGTCCAACACTTCCTTCATATTCCATTCGTATAAATATTCAAAAGTAAGAATCAGCAGAAACCAATTTCTTCCTCAAGAAATCTTCAAGGATGGATACTCCTAACTCTCCACCTGCAAAAAGGTCTAGAACTGATGAAGGTTCTACTTCTAAAGAAGATGAAGGTGGAAATGATCTCAGATTCAACCTCTCCCCTATAAGGGAAGACGAATACGAAGACGATCCCCAGGAAACTATCGAATCTCTACAAGAAGCTTTGAGGGAAATCAAAAGGAGACTTAAAAAAGCAACCGACAAAGTTCAAGACTACAAAAGGCAACTTATGGTTTCAAAGCATGCCATACAAGGTGTTCGATATATGTCATGGGGTAGACAAGCAAGTACTCATGACCCAGATAAATTGCACGAAGCAATCACTGAGATCACAGTACAACTTGGATCTGTTGCAGATGGAATAGACAGTGTTCTTTATACCCTAGAATAAAATTCCTGTCCAACAGTATGATTATTACTATGTATAAAGGGCAGTGGTTTGATATTGGGAAGATCTATCTGGCCACGATCTTCAAAGCCAAGGATTTTGTCGAGAAGAAGCCAACAAAGGTGGGGAAGTTATTTTTCCCACAGCTTATCACAAGGTTGCTTTTGTTCAAAAGCATTCGACCTCCTCGGCCTCGAGCCTCTTTGGGATATCAAGTCACCATGCTGGAAAGAAGGACATGGCGTCAGAGCATCAGCCATTTGAAAACAACTTCTGCTGGAAAGAAGCAGACCCAAGAAGGTCACTCAGTATCACCACCTAGTGATTCCTCATCAGCAGTTGCAGCATCTCCACAATCAGATCGCATGCGTGCAGCGATAGCCCGGCTAGAGATGGGGCTACAAACACTAGAAGAGGGACAGCAAAAGCTGGAGCACATGTTGGCCGCAGTCATGGATATGGTACGGAAGTCCAAACACTAGAAATTTTGGGGAGTTATGTTTTAAACTCAGTAACTGGACCAATTTGGAATTGCCAGATTCTGTCAGCAGCCTTCAAGAGTAAAATCCATCTGCACTACCATCTGTGGTCCAGCTCACGGCCATTGATTGGGTTTTAATAATGAGCATGTCTTTACTTTACTTTGATAAATTTCTCTAGTACAGCTTTTGCATGTTCAATGCTTCCCGTTCTCATGTTTTTGATGCTCTGTTACACTCATCATTCCTACATTTATTTGCCCAATTCCCGTGTTTTTGATGCCTTTGTTACATTCATCATCCCACATTTATTTGCCTTTATTTGTCTATCACTTGCAAATTCCAAATCTTGCAAATTCCATTTTGACAGGATTGAAATTGATGATAATGAAAAGATGAACCGAATGAACCAGATTTTGGGGGCACCCATTAACAATGTCGAGTTTGACTTGAACATTGAAGATGAATCTGAGATATAGTCAGAAATGTTGAAACAAGTTTAATCAAAAAGAAAAGATAATTCAAATGGATGAGGTTGTTAATTTGGGGTTGGAAATTTGAATTGGTGCAAACTTGGAAGATTAGAGATGAAATAAAGAAGCAATTTGATGCGGGATGTCTTGCTGTAGTAAAATACCCCAAATGATATGGAAATATTGCACCAGTACTGAAGAAGGATGATTGTAATCAGATCACGATGGCACTAGAAGATAAAGAGGAAATTACTTTCATCACTTTATGTGATACCTTTTGTTATGAAGTCATGCCATTTGGTCTAAAAATGCAGGAGATACTTATCAGCAAACCAAGGTCATTCTGTTTCATGATATGATGCATAAAGAGATTGAAGTGCATGGGGATAACATAATTGCCAAGCCAAGTGAGGATGAAGATCACATGATTAACTTGGAAAAGTTTGTTCAAGATGTTGAGAAGACGCTAGTTGAAGTTGAACCCCTCAAAATGCACATTCGGGACAATTTCAAGGAAGTTGTTAAGTTTTATTGGTAGAAAAAAAAATAAAAAAAAATATTCCCGCTAGAGTGAAAACCCGCAAGGGCGCTCTAGGCAAAAATAGGAAAAAAAAAAAAAAAAAAAAAAGAAGAAGAATTCTGCTAAAGTGAAAAAAAACCCTTATGGGCATTTTAGTTTGGGCTGCAAGATGGTTGGATCACGAATCTGTTGAATTGATGAGTATTGCCTGAGTTGGCTGTTAACTTGTCTCACATTGACATAGGTGGGAGTGCAAAATTAATTTCGTAATTGAAGGGTTGGAGATCAGTTAATTGGACATGCACCCAAAACTGGGGTAGATTTTGGGGTGCTCTTGATACCATCAGATATTTTACCTTGCTAAGGTGTTAGTCTGTTACATAGAAGAAGAAGTTTGTTGGCAGAAATGGAAGGTTCAGAGATAGCCTCATACAAGTCAGTTTTGATTATTGTTAATTGGGTGCACACCAAAATTGGGGCAATTTTGGTACAATCTTTGAATTATCACATATTTCATCTTGAATAAGTTCGGTTTGTCCTTCTTGCCTTTGACCTCCCTAATTTCTTGTACATATTTCATTCTAAAATATTTTATTACCACCCATCCTTTTCAATAAAAATTGTGAGGAAATTCATTTCTTCAATTTTGTGGTTTGTAGTCTCCTTTTACATATCTCAATTCAATTCTCCTTTGATACTCCAAGAAACAAATTGTGAGGAAATTCATTTCTTCAATTTTGTTGCTTGTTGTCTCCTTTTCCACATCCCAATTCAATTCTCATTTCATACTCCAAAAATTTATCATTTGCTTTCAATAATTGACAAGCATGGCTGTACTTTTGAATTTATCACTGACAAAGTTTTGACAGGAAATATAATGAGTGCATCAGGACAATACTTTTGATAGGAAGTTGATGGATTTTGGCATCCTAAGCTGGAAAGGATCTGAGTGAAAAGCCTGAAGCTGAAGCAGGTGTTAGCAGGAAAGAGAAGCTCACATTCCTAAGCCGTGCAAAAAAAAAATATTAAATTGAATAAAGAAATTCAGATAAATGGGTAGCTTTGAACTCAGATGCGTACGAACATGCAAATTTCAGGGAAAATCAATTGATTATGGGAATGCACATTGGAGAAGGAAAAGAGATAGCCCAAGAGCTAGAATCCAGAAAGGAAAAAGGCCTTCACTAATCAGATTAGAGAAGATACATTGAAAGCTCAGTGAGTCAGAAGGTCAACCCTAACAGAGAAACAAATTTGGTTTAGCAATTCGTAATTGTGCGCTTGTTGGAGGATGGCAAAGCCTTGAGAAAACATGCATTCATTCATTCATGAGACATTCATAATTGAGCAAAATAGGTCAGTGCATGCATCATCGCTGCATAAATAAAAATTTTCCAGGCAAGCCGGGAATGACTATAATGATCCCAAGCATCTTTTTCTCAAAAAAAAAATCAAAAAATCAAAAAATCTTTTCCAGCCAATTCGGGAATGGCTACAATGATCCCGAGCACCTTTTTCTCAAAAAATCAAAAAAATCTTTTCCAGCCAAGTCGGGAATGGCTACAATGATCCCGAGCACCTTTTTCACAATAAAAAAAATCAAAAATAAAAATTTTCAGCCAAGCCGGGAATGGCTACAGTGATCCCGAGCACCTTTTCACCAAAAAAAAAAAAGTCAAAGATTAAAAAGAACATTGGCCAAGCCGGGAATGGCCTTGTGATCCCGTGCCCCTTTATTCTCTTGCACAAATATTTGGCCAAGCCGGGAATGGCCTTGTGATCCCGTGCCCCTTTATTTTCCTGCACCAATATTTGGCCAAGCCGGGAATGGCCTTGTGATCCCGTGCCCCCTTATTTTCCTGCACCAATATTTGGCCAAGCCGGGAATGGCCTTGTGATCCCGTGCCCCTTTATTTTCCTGCACCAATATTTGGCCAAGCCGGGAATGGCCTTGTGATCCCGTGCCCCTTTATTTTCCTGCACCAATATTTGGCCAATCCGGGAATGGCCTTGTGATCCCGTGCCCCTTTATTTTCCTGCACCAATATTTGGCCAAGCCGGGAATGGCCTTGTGATCCCGTGCCCCTTTATTTTCTTGCACAAATATTTGGCCAAGCCGGGAATGGCCATAGTGATCCCGTGCATTTCAATTTTCGTACGAAACTCGGTTGACTATACATTTGTTTGCCTTTTATTTCATAAAAGACATACAAAGGGGGGCAGCTGTAGTACCCGATTTTCGTCCGGCTAAAATACAAAAAAATACAAAAATGAGAAAAAACACAAAAATGCAAAAAAACACATTTGTTGTACCTATAAGCCATAAATATTCTCTTTCTTGGATTCTTAAGCCCACAAATACTCATATCTTAGCCCAATTCATACCAACCTATGTTCAACATTTGTTGGCCCATTTCATGAAGAGCTAATTTGCTTGTGTCCACTACCATCTTGACCAATGTCTTGATTATCATTTGAAAGCCCACCACATGATTTGTCAAACCCATTACTATTTCCACCTATACATATATACACATATATGTATATTTCTCTTGACATCATTCCATGCATCACCATCATTTTAGTGCAAATTGATGTGCAACTCCACTTAAATTCAATGGTGGTGACTCCATTTACATTCAATGGTGGTGAATCCATCATTTTAGTGCAAATTCAATGGTGGTGACTCCATTTACATTCAATGGTGGTGAATCCACTTACTTAGTGCAAATTGGTTATTCAATGGTGGTGACTCCACTTAGGTTGCCATGGTTGGTCATTCAATGGATGGGTAGCTCCTAATTTCCTATAAATAGAGAGCTAAGGGAGAGAGCTAAAGGAGGAGAGCAAGATAGAGAGCTAGGGGAGAGAGCTAAGGGAAGAGAGCAAAAATAGAGAGCTAGGGGGGGAAGAAAAAGAAAAAGAGAGAAAGAAAAGGGGAGAAACTTCTTGCTATCAAGTTCATCAATCATCAAGCTTTCCTGTTATTTTTTTTTACAACAATCTTCTCCAATGCGAGCCTCTACAATCAAGGACTTCAAACTGCAGGATTTTCAAGACCCTAATCTGTCCGAGATTAGCAGACTGCTTTAAACTTTGAATTTTGCTCTGAAATTTTGATATAGTGTTTATTGAGGTGTTGTGACATTGTATATAAAATTTCGTTGCATTTCGACCTCATTTGATAGGTGAAATCAGAGTTGAAAAATCTGTGCGCAATGTGTGGTTTGAAAATCTGTTTCGTGCAAATCTTGATTCTTTGATATGTTGTCATTTCAATTAAGGAAATCATAAGTTGATTTCACTTATCTGGATTATGGACCATATTTGATTTCATTTATGAATTTGCCATAAGTTGCAATAATGGATTAAATTGGCAATTGACATTTTTTCCAAATAATCATTTATACCATAAGTTGGTATTTAAAATTAAACCTATCAAAAGTTGGTAGGGCATTTTATCATTTACACCATAAGTTGGTGTTCAAAATTAAACCTACCAAAAGTTGGTAGGGCATTTTATCGTTTACATCATAAGTTGGTGTTCAAAATTAAACCTACCAAAAGTTGGTAGGGTATTTTATCATTAACACCATAAGTTGGTGTTTAAAACTAAATCTATCAAAAGTTGGTAGTGTGTCTCCAAATAAAAACTATCATAAGTTTTTAGTAAAATTACAATTTTTTTTAATGCTATCATAAGTTGATAGTATTCTTACAAATCTTTTCCCAAAACTATCATAAGTTGATAGTGTTATTTCAAACCTATTTCCAAATAAAAACCATCATAAATTGATAGTAATATTCCAAGCTTTTTTTCAAACACTATCATAAGTTGATAAGTGTGTTGAAAGTAATAATTCAAACTTTAACAATTACACCTTGTAAAGAGCAAGTTTCCATAAGATCATTTATACCATAAGTTGGTATTGAAAATTAAACCTACCAAAAGTTGGTAGTACATATAATCATTTATACCATAAGTTGGTATTTAAAATCAAACTTACCAAAAGTTGGTAGGGCATTTTGTTCAATAAACCATAAGTTGGTATTTAAATTTAAACCTACCAAAGTTGGCACTGTATTCCCAAATAAAAACTATCATAAGTTGATAGTAATATTCCAAACCTTTTTTCAAACACTATCATAAGTTGATAAGTGTTATTTCAAACCCTTTTTCCAAAGCTATCATGAGTTGATAGTATTTTTCATACCAACCTTTTTCTCAAAATAATTATATCTTGCAAAGAGCAAGTTTCCATAAGATAGCCATTAGATTAATCCGGGTAACCGTTTTCAAACGGGAGTTGTGGGGTGCCTAACACCTTCCCCACACTCAATCGATCCCTGTACCCTTTTCTCTGGTTCGCAGGTTTTTTACGGTGTCCAATTGCACCTTAAATCAATTGGTGGCGACTCTAAACATTTTTCATCCTTTCAAACGTCGGACTGCGTCGTGACCCCGGTTGCGACAACTGGCGACTCTGAGATATCACTGCTGGGCTAGCAGTGAGTGGTTGTGACCACATACGTGTTGACCCTCTCTAGTGGTTTGAGATTGACTTTGATGGGATGATTAGTGTTCGTTTCTTGGTATTGGTTGAATGCTAGAGAGAGGTAGCATGGGTGGATTCTCGTCGACTTATCGTCATAGGGCAGGAATTTGATCCACTGGCTTGGGTGTCACTGGAGGCTGATATGGAGGTTCGATTGGGTTGATAGGATGCATTTGTTATATTTGATTGCATATTGTTGCATCGATTACACGTTATTACTCTTCCAACCTTTATTTATACTCTTTATATCTGTAGTAACCGGTTTCTATCCGGTCGAAGAATAATTAATAAAAACAAAAATATACAAAAAAGCAAAAATTCAAAATTCAAGAGCCCGTGTCATAAGCCCACATGCTTACACAAAAATTCAAAGCCTATTTCATGGACCCACAAACATACACAAATCCTAAGACCCATTTCTTGGACCATAAGCCCATAATATTCAAACTCAAGCCCAATACAACAAAACCCTAGAAAATATCTAGAAAATAAAAATAAATAAATTAAATGGAAAATTAAAAGTGGAAAAGACCAAAAAGAATAGCCACCTTGGTTAAAAGGAAAGAAAAGGTATGGGTAAAAAGGACAAATTGAAAGAACTAGGGTTTTAGGAGATGGGGTCTCATTCTCTCTTAATATAAAAGGAAAGGTAGCATTCTTTGAGGGGGGGGTGAAGGCAGCCGCACAACACAAAGAGGGGGGAGAAAAAGAAAAGAAAAATAGAGAAGGAGAGGAGAGGCGTGCTGGGCAGAGCAAGTGGGGAGAAAAAGAAAAGAAAAATAGAGAAGGAGAGAAGAGAAAGAGCAAACAGATCGTCGACAAAAAGAGAGAAAACCAGAGAGGTGAAAGGAAGAAAGAAAGATGGAGAGAGAAGGAGAGTAGCCGCAGCACAGAAAAGCAAAAAGGAGAGGTTTGGTGCTGCTGCACAAGTAAGAGAGAAAAGGAGAGGAAAGCCGGGAGAAAGCAAGGAAACAGAGAGCAATCGGGAGAAGAGGTAACGATTCTGTTTCCTGTTTATTCATTTATCTTCGTATTGATACCTGGAATTTGCACTATGTTAAAATCTGGATTTGGTTTTTGTGACTTGAAGTCGTGTGTATCGGTAGTGTATGCTATGTTGATGCCCCTATTCATGCTCAATTTATACCTAGTTCATACCCGATTATTCTCTGTTTATACTCGGTTTGGATCTCCCTGCTTACTCTTTGTTTACTTGGTCATTGTTTTCCCGGTTATTCTTTGGATTTGATATCAACATGTGTTGATCCATATCAGACTCTAACTCTGACTATGTTCGTTTAGTTTTTGTTAGTTATTTGATATCAGTGTGTGTATATATAGGTATGTGTACATATATGTGTTTGTATATGTATGATGGCCGATATGTGGGTATATATATATATATATATATATATGTGGTGTGTGTGTATATATATATGCTGTGTGTGTGTATATATATATATATATTTTGTATCTGTGTTTGTATGTATACATCCCGTTTTGTATATTTGTATATGTGTATTTGAATATATGTGTGTATATGTGTGTTTATAATGTATATGGACTTGATTTGATTTGAGTTTCTATGGCATTTGAGCACAATTTTGACCCATTTTTGTGTTTACTTGTTGGGCTTGGGTCGAATGAACCACTTGGGCTGGAGAGCATACTTAGAGGATTTGGGCCGGATTTGAGCAACGGGTCCCAAGGGCAATATTGGGTTTTTGTACATTTGTATAAATTTCATTTTTTAATTTTATTATTTGTCATGTATTCTTGTAAAATGCAAGTCTTGTAATAGTGTAGCAAAAATAGTGGATGTAAAATAGAAAATGCATACATAATATTCTAGGATGCTAGAAGCATATAGAAATTAGGAATTGATTTTGTGAATGATGATTGCATTAGAATGCATGCTTAGGACTTTGATTTTTCACATTATATCATGATGCTTAGATGTATGCTAGGATTGGTTGAATGCAATGAAAATGAATGCAACGCGTTAGTCATTAGAATTAATCCAAGTCATCTCACCTTAATAAACACACCAAGATTAATTTATGGAACCTTTATGTTTTGTTTAAATACTAAGGAGCGTTCAAGATATTGGGGTTCCATTGGCATTCATACAAAACATTTGGATTTCGTGGACCCGGAAATCAAATATGTTTTTAGGGATTAGGAGAATTTATTTAAGGACTCAAAGGTGGGTTTAAAGATATTTGGCCCATTCAATGAGCCTTAAATGAATTCTTTCTTTTCTCATGAAGAGCATAATTGTGAGTAAGGCTTGAATTGAACATTTTTACTTGATTGTGGGCCCTTTTGGTACATCAACCAAGTCCCCAAAAAATCCATTTTCCAAAAATATTGAAACCCACTCAAAGTAGAATTTTTCATCCAAGCTAAGCAAAACAAATCATCTTTGGCCAAGCCATGAATGACCCCAATGATCTCGTGCACCCTCTTTTCAAATCATCCAAATCCACTCCAAGTGGAATTTTTATTTATCTTTGGCCAAGCTGGGAATGGCCCCAATGATCCCGTGCACACCTGTTTTCAAATCATCCAAATCCACTCCAAGTGGAATTTTTATTCATCTTTGGCCAAGCCGGGAATGGCCCCAATGATCCCGTGCACCCTCTTTTCAAATCATCCAAATCCACTCCAAGTGGAATTTTTATTCATCTTTGGCCAAGCCGGGAATGCCCACAGTGATCCCGTGCACCTTTTTCTTTAAACCACTCCAAGTGGATTTTTCATCACATTCACAATGAGATTTTCAAAAACAAATTAGAGTCAAATAGGAAAACATTCAAAGGTAACCGTTTTCGGGAGTTGTGGGGTGCCTAACACCTTCCCCATGCTCAATAGACCCCTTTGTCCATTTTTCTCGTAGACTAGAACGGATGTCCAATTGCATCCTAAAAATCAATTGGTGGCGACTTCATTATTTTTCATGCCGGTTGCTTCAGCTGGCGACTTCACTGGGGATCTTGGTTGTTGTACCAAAGGGGTCCGGCCTTTTTGTGTTAGTGTTTTCCTATTTTGGTTCATTTGTTTATTTTGTTGTACATTTTTCTTTCAACATTTTGAGGAATCTAATGTGTTTGTTCATGATTGTAGATAAAATAACAGGTTTTTGGTTTCATAAAATTTGAGTGTTTGTTAAGGATACGGTATGATCCCCCGCACACACATCACCATTCACATGCACACAAATGGCCTACAAAAACCGGGTCCTACTAGTGATTAGTGAGGGTTGATCTTTGCTTTTGATGGATTTTGTCCTCACGTAAGCAAGGAAAGACATCCTCCTGGATTGACGTCCCTTCAAGATATTGGGGGATGGGTTCCACTTCCAGATATGGGGTGTGAACTAACCTGATCCAGTAGCCTCTCGCGTAGCCGCGTTATAGTTAGATATGCCACCCATATGCACATTAGATAACCCTTAGATCTGGTTCGAGACCTTCAAAAGTTTGTAGGAACCTGATTTTGTTTAGGAACAATGGGGGATTCTCCTATCCTTAGCTCTATTTATTTCCTGTACATTTAAATACCCTGTACCTTTATTCCTCATTTACATGTTTATATGTACTTGATGCATATATGAATATACATTCATCAAAACACACATGTACATCTTTTATACATTTGTCATATATGTTAGCCTAGGTTATGATCATGCACAAGCATAATGGCTTATACATGTCCATATATACTTGTACATTTCTTCATTATCCATACATGCCATATATACTTGTACACTTGTTAATTATCCACACATGTTCATATATACTTGTTCATATATACCTGTCATGTACATTATTCATTACCTTTGCATATACAATAAATCAATTGTTTATATACTATATTTGTTGTCCTTTTTCTAATCATTATACTTATTCTTTTCATACTCCCATGCATTCACTAGTCACATTCTTTGTCATTTGATAGACTAAGAAATTCACCAAAAATTCACAGTCATGCATGAGCATAAGTAATAAAACTGATTAATTAATAAAAAATTTATTTCATCATTTAGGTGGCACATAAAAAATGAAAAGCACAAGTTCATTCATATCACCGTCATCCTTATCGCACCAGATTACAATTGCGAATTGCTAGAACAATGGAGAACGAACAGCAGAAGGAACTGATCCAAAGGCAAAGCCAGGAAATTGCAGATCTAAAAGAACAAATGGCTATGCTGGTTACTCAGATGTCACAATTCATGAAAGGAAAAGCAGTTGCAGAAAGTTCAGCACAGAAAGGAGATCCCATGCATCAGTTGTATGACAACACGGCAATGAATTTCTCAGGATGTGCATCGATAGTCAGGTTAGCTCGGGATGGTGGATTTCCATCATTGGATTCCCAACAGAAAACATATGTCATGCCCATAGAGGTTAAAGAGGAAAAAGGAAAAGGTCTTACTGTTGAGCAGTACAAAAAGATGGAAAAATGGATGAGTTCAATTGAAGGATTTGGGCTTGTTGGTGCTTTCAGCCCACATAAGCTATGTTTGGTGAAAGATCTGATTATTCCTCTTGATTTCAAGCTTCCTGCTTTTACTCTCTTCTATGGTACTGGAATTCCTCTAGATCATCTGACCATGTATTGTCGGAGGATGCAGCCATATGTTCACGATGAGAAGATATTGATTCACTTTTTCCAAGAAAGTTTGACAGGGAGTGCAACTCGGTGGTTTACAAGCTTAGATTCATCTTCTATTGAGACCTGGGAGGATCTGGCTAATTTGTTTCTGAAGAAGTATGAGTATAACATGAAGAAGGTCCCTACCATCTATGACCTTCAGTGTACTTTCATGAAGGAAGGAGAAAGTTTTCGGGATTGGGCCCATAGATGGAGAGACTTAGCATCCCAGATACACCCTCCGCCGGAGGAACAAGATCTGGTTAACGCATTCATTGACGCACTTCGAGAGCCTTATACTTCAAAAATTGCTGGAGGGGGGCACGCAGGTTTAGGAGAAATGATCCGAGTAGGGGAACGTATTGAGAGATGCATGCAGAGAGGAAATATCAGCATTAGCGTCCCGATGCTTGAGAAACTAGAATATCATAAGGGATGGAAGATGAAGAAGAAGGAAAACGAGGCGCATACCGTTAATTATAGTGGTAATCCCACTTATGGGTCTCCCGCTTCTGATTACAGGCCGCGAAGCAATGCTCCCAGGCTGTCCAGTCCATATAATCACTACCCAAAGTCAAATTCATACCTGCCACCTTAGCTTTCTTATCGACCACCTCAGCCAACTTACCAACCACATCATCAAGCTTACTAACCACCTCAGCAAAATTACCAGTTACCTCAACAAGCTTACCAACCACCCCACCAAAATTACCAAAACTTTGAAAGTAACCCCAGACCCCGAAGGCAGCTAGAACAATTCACTCCGATACCCATGACCTATGCCCAATGTTATGAGAAGTTATTGTCTAATTCAGCTATTGCACCTATCCCGGGAAGATGACCCCAGAATCCACCTTACCCTCCTTGGTATAACCCTGAGGTGACATGTGCTTATCACGGGGATGCGCCTGGACATTCAATCGAAAATTGTCTGACTTTCAAGAGGATTGTGCAAAATATGGTCAATTCTAAATGGTTGAATTTTGATGGGATCAGGAAGCCCGATGTGACCACTAATCCTCTATTGAATCATGGCAATGGAGATACTAATGCCGTTGAGGGTTCTGGAGAATTTAGGAGGACAATTGCAGAGGTAATTATGCCTTTGAGTTTGGTGCTGGATGCTTTGGAAAAGAAGGGACTTATTAAAAGAGAGGAGCTGGACTTGACATTGAAATATGATGGCTATGATGAATTGAAGACTTGTGAATTTCACAAAGGCATTCGAGGACATTCTCTGGAGAGTTGTTTTCAATTTCAAGCAAGGATGCAAGATTTGATTGATAACAAGAAAGTAATATTTGGGGTAAAGTCAGGGTGCTCAAGTGCGGTCAATGTTATCGGGGATGAATTCTATAAGGGACCAAGGCCTGGTGGGCGGGCAAAGCCAATTGTCTTGCAGTACTTTTTAGAGGATCAGCCGATTGTAAAAAGTCCAGTTCATTCAAAGCCTACTTACGTGAGTGATAAGGCTGTTCCGTGGGTATACGAGGAAAGTGATCCTGGGGTTGCTGTGGGTAACATCTCAGGAGTGAGCAGGATAACCCGAACTGGACGAGTTTACTCTCGAGATGAGTCAAGTGACCCAGTGTCAGGAACAGAAGCCGAAAGGAAAAGGAAGGGAAAAGATGTCGTAGGAGCATAAGAGAATTTGAAAGATTTGAAAAAAAGATCAAATTGTATGTGAAGAAATTAAGAAAACAGTGACTGATGGAGAAATTCAGGAGTTTCTAAAGATTGTCCGTCAAAGTGAATATATGATTGTAGACCAGCTGAAAAAGACCCCAGCAAAGATTTCCATCCTAGAATTAATCATGAGTTTGGAGCCACACCCTAAAGTGTTGTTGAGAATGCTGAATCAGGCATATGTGCCAGAAAAGATACAGATAGAATCTTTTGACGGGATCATCGGAAATGTGCTCACAACTCACTTGTTATCATTCACTGAAGAGGAGATTCCAGATGAAGGGATGGGCCATAACAAGGCGTTGCATATTTCTGCCATGTGTAGGGGTTTTGAGGTGGTGAGTATTTTGATTGACAATGGATCGTCGTTGAATATCCTGCCAAAGGAAACTTTTGATAGATTGCCAATTGATAGATCATATTTGAAGCAAGTACAAGTAGTAGCTAAAGCCTTTGATGGAACCAAGAAGGAGATAATGGGGGAGATCGAGGTCCCACTGGAGATTGCAAATGTGACCTTCAATGTGCCTTTTATGGTGATGGATATATCGCCTACTTACAGTTGCTTGTTAGGGAGGCCGTGGATCCATACTGCTGGTGTGGTACCATCATCTTTACATCAGAATCTCAAATTTGCTCACAGAGGAAGAGTTTACATTGTTAAGGGCCAGTCGGAATGGATGGTGGCTAGTGTCTCAAACTCACTCCATATTGACGCGCCCCTACAGGGGATTGAAAGCTCATTCCAGTCCTTTGAGATTGCTACTGCTAATTTTGTGAAGGAAGAGCAGCTTTTGGTGCAGCCCCGTTTGTCAAAAGTGACTAAGTTTATTGGAAGAATTATGTTGAAGATGGGATTCCAACCAGGAGGAGGTTTAGGCAAAGAGAAGCAGGGGATAAAGAAGCCGATAGCTATATTGAAACAAGCTGAACGTTGGGGGCTTGGGTGTAAGCCAAGTAGAGCTGATAGGATACAGGTCCAGGCTGAGAAACAGGCAAAGCGAATCGCTCGTTTTGAGGGTCGAGAGCTGGATGTCCCGAAAAAGTCAATCCCTTGGCTTTACGACAGTTTCGTGTTTGGAGATTTCTTGGAAAAGGTCAATCCGCTTAATGCAGAGGCAATTCCAGGGAATATGTATGCCCGGTGGCCATATGACCATCACCTTGAGGGATATGTATGCCCTAACTGGGCTACCCATTGCAGGTCCAGATGCTCCCGGCCTCTTTACTTCTATCAGAATCACCCAGGTACGAGTAATGGAGGAAAAGAAAACCTTTTCTTATCAGGGTTTAAGCTCCACAAAACACCTTGGAGAACCTACCTTCAAAGAGCATGCTCTGTTCTTGTGGTGTCTACTCTGCAGATATGTTTTCGGCACCTTTGCTAATCAACCTGTCAAAGATTATCTTCCGGGTCAGAATGTAGCTTTAGGTAGTATTTGGCTAGGCCGTATTTATCACTATCTCTCTTTGCCCACCTTTGAGAAACCTTACTACCATCATTTTTCTGGTAGCCTTTGGATTCTTCAACCTTGGTTGTTTACTTATTTCCCTGCTTTACGTGCTTCTGGCTATCGACTACCTGCCAAATTCACTTCTTATGGGCAGTCTGTTTTAGCTTGCACCAGTGATAGGTCTTTTGTAGAAATCTTCAATTTTTTCTTGTCCTTTCCTTCTGATCGACCTGATTCTGAATATTTCTTATTTATTGATACTTTGCCTAGTGGTCCTTTGATGCCACTGTTATCTTCCAAAGTTACCATATCAATGGTAATGGACCATATCCTTCGTGATTTCTGGGCCAATCTTGTTACACCCCGATACCTCTATGAAGGTGCCAATATTGATAACCCCATGAACCCTACTTGTGGCTTTGAGGCCTACAATCCTCAACTCTGTGCTAGGTAGTTGAGTTATACCCAAAATGTACCTCTTAACCGCCTTTCTCATTACAACCCCCTGGAGAAGATAGGACCAGTATTCAATCCAGAGAAAGGATTGAGAACCAGGTGGCTGTAAATAATAATGCTTTGAGAAGATTTGTATTTCAGCTCCTACCATCGTTCAATCCTGGTTGTACTTCTGACTATCTATCTTGGAGGGAAAGGTATTACACAGGTATGCTTCCAACGATCTTCTACTAGAATTAAAAAGACCACCCAATCCAGTTCAGAGCTTGTAACAATTTCAGGAGATGATGATAGTGAAGCTTCTGGAGATAAGAGTGAAAAGATTTCCACCAGCTATACAGGAGTTCCTTCATCAGATGAGCCAATTGTCACTCCCAAAATTTCTAACCATCCTTCTGGCTCAGTTTACTCCTCTCTCATTTTAGGATGACATCTTTCATTTTCTTTATTTTGCTACCACAAATAATTCTTTGATACTTATGACAGTGCTTTATGTATGCAGGCAACAACATCATTTAAAGTGCTTACCTCCATCATTCCAACCAGCGTGATAAATCCATTGGTAGGTCTGGACTTCTCCTTCTTGACTCCACCTCCTCTTGCTTTTAAAGTGCCAACTGAGGAAGAACTACAGCATGCTACCAATAGGTTGGTTCAGTTTTTTGAGAAAAATCTTCTAGATGTTCAAGAAGCATATGGTAAGGAAGCTTTAAAGCATGTGAAGACTCTGTCGGTAGATCCTCAGATAGCTCTCGAGAGTAAAAGTAGGCTCATTCATCTGGAGCATGATTTGCATCATCTACCAATTGCCTTTCATCAAGATTATTCTATGGAGCAAACTTTATCTAGCAAGTTGGAAGGTTTAGCTAACAATCGAGCTGCTTATGAAATTTTACTTGCCAACTCTGAAAATCTGGCTGCTGAAGACCTTGGGATTCAGAAAGATATTATTGCTGCTCAAGAAGAAATTGAGGCTTTAGAACTCAAGATCCAAGGTTTGAAAGATAAGATTTTGCAGCAATATGATGCAAGAAACCAGGTGCATGAGAAATTCCAAGATGCTCAGTAAAATCTCAATACTCTGGGTGCTTCCATCAAGTCACAACTATCAGATGCACAAGCTTGGTCTTCAGATTTACAGCTAACTCAAGCACGCCTTCAAGTACATCAGAATACCTGGTCGGCTCTGAAACATATGTTGACTTGATTTCTAGATTTTGGCCATTTTGGCCTTTTTGACCTTGGCTAGAAATAATTTTACTGCCATCTGTATTGGCTTCTTTTATTCAACTAGTACTTGACTTTGGCCATTATTTGGCCTTAATTTCAGATATTTTCTTTTATAATTGCTAATCATTTATCGACCATTTCTTTTGTGTGGCCTATGGCCATCTACTATTTTTATTCATAATATGCGGCTGCTAAGGCCAGCTCATGATTGCGGCTAAATAATCTGATTTTACATCTTTTATATCATTACAGATGTAGATTCCCAAATGCTTGGGAAATATGGCTTTAAGTATTTGTCATTGATAAATCTCTTATGTGGCTGACCATCTAGGTCTGCCAGCCAATATGCATTGCCTTTGAGAATTCTCTGTCCTTGATTCTTGGTGGTAGGATCACCTTCCACACCATTTGGCCTTCATAAAACACTTTCTTCTTCACTTTCTTCTTGTAGGCCTTTGCTATCTTCTTCTTTTGGATTATCATCCTGTTCAAAGCCTCTATCCTGCTTTCATCCAATTGTTCCAACTCTATGTTCATAGCTTCTGAATATTCTTCAGCAGATAGATCATATTGCTTCAAGATCCTCAAAGATGGAACCACCAACTCCATAGGTAGCACTGCATCTTGCCCATAAGTGAAAGCAAAAGAGTTAGTTGTAGTGTTTGTTCCCTTGGATATGCGGTAGGCCCATAAAGTCTCTGGTAGTATCTTGTGCCATGTTCTGGGGTTATCCTCGATAGTTTTCTATAAGATAGAAATGATCACCTTATTTGAAGCCTCTGCCTGTCAATTGGCCTGAGCATAGTATGGAGTAGATGTGAGCAATTTGACTCCATAATCTTCTAGAAATGCTTTGACCTCCCCTCTAGTGAACATTGTCCCCTGGTCAGTTGTGATGGTTTCTGGAATGCCAAATCTAAAAATAAGGTGTTCTTTGATGAAATCTACCACCTCTGCTTGTTCAACCTTTTTTAGGGGTATTGCCTCTACCCATTTTGTAAAATAGTCAGTAGCTACCAGGATAAAATGATGACCCTTAGATGAGGCAGGAAAGATTTTTCCAATGATATCAAGTGCCCACCTCTGAATGACCATGGTTTAATGATAGGCTACATATCCGCCGCTGGTGCTTTTTGAATGTTGCCAAATTTCTAGCATTGTTGGCAGCCTTTTGCATATTTAATGCAATCTTTCAAGATGGTCGGCCAATAATAGCCGTGTCTTCTGATCAACCATCTCATCTTTGGACCGACTTGATGTGCGCCACAGATAACTTCATGTACCTGTTGCATTATTTTCATACTTTCAATAAAACTAGGACAACGAAGTAACAAACCATCAGCTCCTTTTCTGAAGAGTTCACCTTCTATCATTACATAGCTCTGTGCCAAAACTTTGACCTTTCTGGATGCTGGATCATTGGGATATGTCAGATGGTTAATGATATCTCTCCTACAATCTTCCATCTGATCGTCAAGAGCTAGGCATTCAACTGCCATGCTTCTTTCTCTGATAGATTGATGAGATCGTCTTTCCACCGTGATGATTTGTTGTATCAAACTTTCTGAAAGTATTAAGTCAGAAGCTAGTTGGGCTAATCCGTTGGCCTCATGACTTTGTTCTCGTGAAATGTACTTCAACTCCACCTCCTGGAAGTCATCAAGCAATTGCAAGGCTGTACTATAGTATGGAGCCAATGTAAAACTAGCACATTTGTATTCACCAGCTAGTTGTTTTAGCACCAATTGAGAATCTCCAACCCCCAGAATATTTTTGGCTTTTAGTTCAAGCAAAATCTCCAAGCCAATGATCAGTGCTTCATGTTCTACCTAGTTGTTAGTACAATCAAAATCCAAATTAAAAGCTAAGGTGATTTTTGTACCTCTTAAGGATTGAATGACTACCCTAGCTCCAGCAGCTATCTCAGTGCTAGACCCATTAAAATTTAGCACCCATTCACCTTCATCTTCAAAGATTGGTGTAGTGTGCACATCTATTATGCCCTGTAAGGTTTCAAGAATTTCCAGACATGGATGGTCAGCAAGGAAATCAGCAAGTGCTTGCCCTTTGACTGTCTGTTGTGGTCTCCATTTGAGGTTGAATTCTGTTAAAGCCAATGACCATCGACATATTCTTCCTGTCAATAATGGCTTGGTTAGCATGTGCTTGATCAAATCCATCTTTGAGATCACGTACACCTTAGTTTGAAGCAAGCAGTGCCTCAACTTGGTACATGCAAAATATAATGCAAGACAGAGTTTTTCCACCACGGAATATCGCCCTTCAGTATCTGTCAGCAATCTACTCTGGTAGTAGACTGCTCTTTCTCTTCCAACATCATCATCTTGGGCTAGTAGGCACCCAATGGAATCATCAGTAGCTGATATATACAACTTCAATGGTTTATGCCTGGTAGGTGGCATGAGAACTGGAGGTTTGCTTAGGTAGGCCTTGATGGTTTGAAAGGCCTCTTTGTGTTTTGGCTTCCATCTGAATGCATCCTCGTTCTTTAACTTCAATAATTATGAGAATACCTTGGTCTTACCTGCAAGATTAGAAATAAATCTTCTAAGGTAATTTACTTGACCAAGGAAGCTTTGGAGCTATTGTTTGTTCTTTGGTGGTTGAGCTTGGCATATGGCTTTAACTTTGTTTTGGTCAACCTCCATGCCTCTCTGATGGACCAAAAATCGCAGGAATTTTCCAGCTTTAACTCCAAATACGCATTTCAAAGGATTGAGCTTTAGTTGGTACTGCCTCATCCTTTCAAATGCAAGTTTGAGATCGGCCACATGGTCATTGGCCTTGATTGACTTGACAATGATATCATCAATATAAACTTCCACTTTCCTGCCTATTATGTCATGGAAGATAGCATTCATTGCCTGATGGTAGGTGGCTCTGACATTTTTTAGGCCAAAGGGCATCATTACCCATTCATAGGTACCCAGAAGCACATCTAAATGCCTTTTTTGTATACATCTTCTTCTGCAATAAATATCTGGTTGTATCCAGAATAACCATCCATCATAGATAATAACTCGTGTTGAGATACGCTATCTATCAACATATCAACAATTGGCATAACATACACATCTTTAGGTGTAGTAGTGTTTAAATCACGAAAATCTACACAAATACGAAAATCCATGCTCCACGGACGACCCCCCTTCTTCTCCAGAGAATAAAGTGAAATCAGGTACTCTAAATCCTCTTGGATAAGGATTCTCCCTATCCACAACAGCTGGATAGGGTTTGCAATACTCTGGCCGACCAACTTGTCTAAGGCCGTGGCCATATAAATCTTGAACTAACTGTCTGAGAGTCTCCAGATCAACAAGTGGTGTTTGTGGTGGAATAATAGGTTGAACCCTACGAGCAGTACCCACTCCTGCAGCAACGTTGCCTCCTGGTCCAGTAGGTTCAGTGGTTGCATAGGCAGTTGGATATTTCATAGGATTAGTAATTTCATATGCAACAGGCCTAAAATTCTGGCCATTACCAGATGGAGAGCGCATTGGAGGAGGAGAGTACTTGATGTAACCACTATCAGCCTGGTAGTTTGCTCCTTTTTGTGACGGGAATTGCCACCCCATAGTCATATCTTCAAACTTCTGCTCCAACTTTCACTCAACCTACTTCATGGCATCTTCAATTGTTTGGTTAGAACGTACCTCCAGACTTTTGATGGTTTTGACCAAATGCTCAAACAAAATGGCGGCTTCATCAGATAAGCCAGCTGGTCGTTCAATGAGCTCTTGCTTTTCTTCAGTGCTACCATCATTGGCAGCCTCTTCCATTTCGACCATTGGGTTTTCCTCCTGCGGATTCTCCCCAGCAATTGGTTCTTTTCCAAGCGAGTGCGCAGTGCCATGGTAGTTTTGAGATTTTTCTTCTCTAGTCCCACCGGTGTGCCAAAAAAGGTTGTTGTCACCAAAACGTGGCCCAAGGTGGTGATGATTTGCAAGTGTGCCAAGGCTTATAGTTTCCTACACTAATTTGCATGAAATGCACCGAATGTAAATAAGATTTCTACTTAGACAATTGAACGAACTATCTTGGGACCTCAATAGTTATAGGTTCCCCAACTCCACTGGAGTGCGTTTTGTTGAGATTGGAATGAAGAAAAATAGATAGACACCAAGAACAATTTACACAACGATAGTTGGCATTGAAACTTGACAAGGAATAAATACAAGAGAATTTGGATTGAACGACATAATATTTGCTTAAAATTGACAAGGATTAGAAAAGTAATTGGAATGCTCGGAAGCTTGAAAGTGCCTTTGGACTTGAGTTTTTATTGTCTGTTTGACTGATTGTTTGTTTGTCGATCTCTGTCTGCCTACCAGCTTTTATACTCCCTGTCTTGCACAAAATTCTCCCCCATAAACCATGATCCGACTACAGTTAACCCCTCATTTGTACCATTTTCTGGCAGTTTGAAGCCATTACCACCTCTTCATGTCAGTTTTCTCTTAAATCTCTCATGTGCTGCCACCTAGACCACCTTGTTGTAACTGCCACAACTTCTTCCACTTTACATAGGCCATTTCCAGCATAACTCCACCTGGGCAGTTACTCATCAACTGGGCTTTCTTCTTTAATAATATGGGCTTATAGGCCATAACAATCCAAATCATAATAGGTAGCACAATGGGCCTTGCACATGTTTTAAGCCCATTAGGCCCAACATATTTTTGGTGCCAACAAGAACATTTAACAGGGAAGTAGCACTGGGTCTTCTCGGAAGAAGCACATAATGGAGCACACGTGTTAAAGTGTTTCAGTGTTTGGTGTCGGACAGAGACACCTGCACACGGTAAATCGTGCGTACAACAAAAAACCAAGGTTTTGAAAACCGAACCTGCCATCTAACCGAAAAAATCTTTGATTCATGGTTCAAAGGTTCAATCGGGGTTCAAACTAGATTCGAACCGGATTCAATGTAATGAATTATATATATATATATATACACACACATTATAAGCATATACTCCCTCCGTCCCATTTTAGTTGTCCTCTATTCCTTTTTGAGGATGTCCCAAAATGCATGCCCATTTCAATTAATTAAAACTTATCTCATCCATTTTTCCCATTTTACCCTTATTTACGCTTAAATTGAAAAGTTGATGGAGTGAATTCCCAAAGAGTCATTGACATTTTAATTGTCCTCTATAAATGAGGGCATAAATGTCAAATTAAAGGGGAGTAATGCAATTTTTTAAACTGTGTGTAAAATTGAAGGGGACAATTAAAATGGGACGGAGGGAGTAATATATAAGAAAACCGAACCGATTCTAACCGATTCAATCGATGAACCGTCCAGCTCAATTGAAATAATCCCGATTCATAATAATCGGTTCTAACACATGAACCGGACCGGATAAGTGACAGGTCACTGATTGGATCGGTCGGTCTTTCAAAACCTTGCAAAAAACAACCCATAGAAAGACGAAAATTGCCCTCAACATTGATCAAACTAGGGCTGTTATTGGTACGATAAATTATTCATTGGTATACTGTTATCGATATATTGGTTATCGAAAATGACAGAAGATTGGTATACCATTACCAATACTTTTGTATAGTAAATTTACCGCTGCATTTGGTAACGATAACGGTAAGCAAAGTTCAAAATTGATAAATTTCCCGATTATCGATATATATATATATATTAATATTATTTTTATTTTTATTTTTGTTTAATTTATGACCATTAGATTCATCCACTATAATCTACACCATTCATGATTTTTAGGGTTATTCACTTATTCTCACAATCTCATCTCACAACTCTCACTCCAGCATTCATTTCTCATCTCGACACAGTCATAGATCTCAATCTCTCACAAGACTCTTAACCTCTCACAGAGACAGACTCACCGAGACAACCGACTCACTCTCTCTGGTCTCAACTCTGCCTTCTAAGACCCCTTTTACAATACCATTTCTAGTTCATTTCATTTTGCCTTTTCAAATCTCTCATTTCGCAAGTGGTCGCCGTAAATGGAAGAGATGGAAGCGAGAGCCCCAAATCGCTCGAAAACCCAAGAACGAAGAGGTTAAGAGGGTGATTTTGTGAAGATAGTAGCTCTCAGTGAAGTTTGTTTCATGCTTGCAGTTGAGTTGTCTTCAAGCTCTCACCCTTCCTTCTACTGCATCGTACCCTTGTTCTGGGATATAGACCATTGTAGGTCTCATCTATTTAAAGATGGGCTTATTCTTAAGACCTGGTCTTAGTGCGGTAGTCTTTTAGTTCATTGATCTTGGGCTTTTTGTTACAAGCTGGTTCAATTCATGTGGGTATAAAGTCAAATTTTTAATAATTTTTAATTTTTTTACGTTTACAAGCTGGTCCAGTTTGTTGCTACTCTATGGTTTATCTTAATTGGTAAATTTACCAATTATTGATTTACCGTTACCGATTGATCAGTATACTGATCATCGGTATATCGGCTCTACCGATAACGATAATGGTAGCAATTTTGAGTTATTGAAGGGATTAGTATGGTAACGGTATTTAGCATTTGAAAACGGTAACCGTACCAATAATCACCTTAGTCAAACCCCAAAATGATACCATAGTCATTTGCCTACTCCCGCAAGTACCAAAACAAACCGAACTTGCTCGGACAACACAATTGGACAGGTGTCGGCAAGCCAAGCTTGCCTCACCCATTTTAATTTATAGTATAGATACTTAGGAGCATGTAGCATCCCATTTTCGTCCGGCTTGAACACGAGCCTGACTCGACAAGGCCATGCGATTGGGCCCACCAAAGGCCTTGGCCCAAGTACGGATTGAGACTCTAGCAAAAGCCCAAGTAATCCACCCCTCATAAGTCCATCAAAATTCCCATTAATTTGGACAAAATCTCGATCGGTCACGTGACCAAATCTATCAGAACAAGAGAGAGAGCCATTCAGGATAAGGGAGATATTGTATAGAGAACCAACAGGGTGTCTGTAGGAGTAGAAGATGATGGATGTTAGAAAATCAATTTACCAAAAGAATGTAAGTGAAAAAAGCAAGTTCCTGCAAAGTCGAAAGGAGATAGCGACAAATTATAGGCAAGAAAAACATATAAACAAAGGTCTCCTATGCACAGGGATGGATGGGACTTTGAAGGAACTATTCTATGACCAAAGAAGAGATTGGAGTGGAGAGAAAATAAAAAGATTTAGAAAAAAGGGATATCAGAGAGTGACAAAGGTTCTCCAACGAGAAGAGAGCGACAACATACCACAGAAGAAAACACCTTGAGCTTTCAAACTCAAGTATATGATGTGCCGAAAATTTACATAACGTTGTGCGCCCAATTACTCTTTTTTTGCCGTGTTCAAGTCTAATTGAGAATTGATACTGCCTAATTTATGTAAAATTACAATTTCAAGTATAAAGGCACAAAGCGGAAAAAAGATGAATTTGATCCATACTCAAAGGAGATCAATCTCCCATCAGCCAAATTTTGCGTACTTAACTTAGAAGAGTTAGAGATCAATCTCCCATTAGGGTTGATCGATCTTCCCCAAATCAAAGTGGACCTGATCCAAAATGACATAATGCAAGATAAATGACACAAGGATTTAAACGGGTATAAAAGAGTGTGAGAAGCCTTATTGATGGAACTTTTGGAGCTATGGTTTGAATCTTTGCTTTGGAGGCAACCATTAGAGCTTAAAGAAGAAAGGGATTTTAAGGGTTCTCTCTATCTTTGTCTTTTTCTTGTATTCATGGTTGCTTTTCATTGCGTTGATTTGTATTTCAACTCCATAAGTGGCTAAATATTCTTTTGCTAGTGTCCTAATGTAACCCAACTTTGATGATTCAATAAACTTGGCTTTCTTATTTCTTGATTTCTATTTTTTGTTGAGTGTTTATGGGTATACTTAATGCTTTCACACTTTATGAGTGTTAGAGTAGTGACTTACTCAAGCTTGAGAAATATCGTACTCCCACATCTATAGAATGAACAACTCAATGATAACATGTTTCTAGTTGTTCATTCCTATGTAAGTCTGTCAGTGCATGCCAGCTTACATGCTAGTGCACCAATTCGAGAATCCTCTTGAGTAGTCGAGACAAACTACTTTCTAGTTGAATATGTTCGTGCACTACAACTTATATTAACAAAGTGCCTAGCTTTGTTAACATGGTTGTGGCTATTTAATTTGGATATAGCAATGGATCTTGTATCTGTACATACACCCACATGAGATGTATATGAGTGTCGAAGATCCCTACGTCTAGCAATCCATAGGCATTTCTGAAGCAGTCACATTAATGTAATAAATATATAACATTAATAAATACTAAATGCATCAAATAATGTTTTGTTATAAGTAATAGATGCATCATAAAAACGTCATCGTACAAGGTATGTTTTTAGGACATTATGCCAACAAAGATTTCATTTAGAATTTCATAAATTGGCTAACAGAGCTACAAGTGTTAGTCTTGTGCAATTGAAAAGCTATTTATGGGACGACTTAAGCCAAAATTGAGGTATGATGTCAAATTACTTAAACCTGAAACTATTCATGATGCAATAGCAATTTCTATACATGTAGTGTTAAACCCTGATCATTTTAAGTTGAGTACATGAAAAGTAATACATGCAACGGTTAGTAGTTGATTGACAGCACCAACAATTGGGGCCAAATAGTTGGATTCTTCAGTTAAAAACAATCATATATCATGAATCAACTGCTAAGTTTCCTGTTAAAAAATTACACCATAAGAGGTTCAAGAAAGGAAGAGTAAGGTCCTATGTTTCTGTTGTGATGAGAAGTATATAAGAGACCATAAATGTGCTAAGAAGCAATTACTTTTGTTAGAATTAAGTTTTGAGGATAAAATATTTGGAGTTGAAGAGGAATCTGAAGGACTTGTTCAAGCACCATTGGATGAATTTATTCAAATAGAATTAAGTGTTTGTGCTTATTGTGTCCAAAGAAATTGTAAGAGAGGAGTTGTGTCCATTGGTATGTAACTACAAGAATAACCTTTTCTTTATTATTTTAGAAATATTTTAATAGTATATGTCACTCCCCGACCCTCAGAGCTTGAGAAAAATGAGGAAATAAGACAATAAACACAAAGACAATAATAATGAAGCAGAAAATCAGACAACATCTCCCCATGAATTGGACAATGCCTCCCTGCAAATAACAAAATAAAATCCCAACATAATGCAATATCCATACAAAACCCCAATCTAAAGCCCTCAAGCCCACAACCATCTCCATACAATCCAACACACGAGTTTCAATCACCCAGGGCACCCTCCTAGTCCTCAAACTGAAATCCAAGAATACATGTTTACAATGCACAAACCATAAAATCAAGCCAAATATGACACAAACAATGTCCAAAATACAGGTGAATCAATAGTCCAGGCCACCATGGTCACGCCCCCTTTTGCTGATCTGAATGACCCATATCAGAAATTAACTTACCTAGAAGGATAGAAACATAGAGGGTTTGAGCCGAATGCCCAATAGGGATATTGAAGCAACCAACATGAAAAACAATGAAGTCGCCACCAATTGCTTTTTAGGATGCAATTGGACATCCGTTCTGGTCTACGAGAAAAATGGGCAAGGGGGTCTATTGAGCATGGGGAAGGTGTTAGACACCCCACAACTCCCGAAAACGGTTACCTTTGAATGTTTTCCTATTTGACTCTAATTTGTTTTTGAAAATCTCATTGTGAATGTGATGAAAAATCCACTTGGAGTGGTTTAAAGAAAAAGGTGCACGAGATCACTGCAGCCATTCCCGGCTTGGCCAAAGATGAATAAAAATTCCACTTGGAGTGGATTTGGATGATTTGAAAAGAGGGTGCACGGGATCATTGGGGCCATTCCCGGCTTGGCCAAAGATGAATAAAAATTCCACTTGGAGTGGATTTGGATGATTTGAAAAAAGGTGTGACGGGATCATTGAGGCCATTCCCGGCTTGGCCAAAGATAAATAAAAATTCCACTTGGAGTGGATTTGGATGATTTGAAAAGAGGGTACACGAGATCATTGGGGCCATTCCCGGCTTGGCCAAAGATGATTTGTTTTGCTTAGCCTGGATGAAAAATTCTACTTTGAGTGGGTTTCAATATTTTTGGAAAATGGACTTTTTGGGGACTTGGTTGATGTACCAAAAGGGCCCACAATCAAGTAAAAATGTTTAATTCAAGCCTTACTCACAATTATACTCTTCATGAGAAAAGAAAGAATTCATTTAAGGCTCATTGAATGGGTCAAATATCTTTAAACCCACCTTTGAGTCCTTAAATAAATTCTCCTAATCCCTAAAAACATATTTGCTTTCTGGGTCCACGAAATCCAAATGTTTTGTATGAATGCCAATGGAACCCCAATATCTTGAACGCTCCTTGGTATTTAAACAAAACATAAAGGTTCCATAAATTAATCTTGGTGTGTTTATTAAGGTGAGACGGCTTGGATTAATTCTAATGACTAACGCGTTGCATTCATTTTCATTGCATTCAACCAATCCTAGCATACATCTAAGCATCATGATATAATGTGAAAAATCAAAGTCCTAAGCATGCATTCTAATGCAATCATCATTCACAAAATCAATTCCTAATTTCTATATGTTTCTAGCATCCTAGAATATCATGTATGCATTTTCTATTTTACATCCACTATTTTTGCTACACTATTACAAGACTTGCATTTTACAAGAATACATGACAAATAATAAAATTAAAAAATGAAATTTATACAAATGTACAAAAACCCAATATTGCCCTTGGGACCCGTTGCTCAAATCCTGCCCAAATCCTCTAAGCATGCTCTCCAGCCCAAGTGGTTCATTCGACCCAAGCCCAACAAATAAACACAAAAATGGGTCAAAATTGTGCTCAAATGCCATAGAAACTCAAATCAAATCAAGTCCATATACATTATAAACACACATATACACACATCTATTCAAATACACATATACAAATATACAAAACGGGATGTATACATACAAACACAGATACAAAATATATATATATATATATACATACACACACTGTATATATATATGCACGCTCACACTCATACACCATATATACATACACACACACACCATATATATATACACCACACACCATATATATATATATATACCCACATATCGGCCATCATACATATACAAACACATATATGTACACATACCTATATATACACGCACTGATATCAAATAACTAACAAAAACTAAACGAACAGAGTCAGAGTCAGAGTCTGATATGGATCAACACATATTGATATCAAATCCAAAGAATAACCGGGACAATAATGACCAAGTAAACAAAGAGTAAGCAGGGAGATCCAAACCGAGTATAAACAAAGAATAATCGGGTATGAAGTAGGTATAAACTGAGCATGAACAGGGGCATTAACATAGCATACACTACCGATACACACGACTTCAAGTCACAAAAACCAAATCCAGATTTTAACATAGTGCAAATTCCAGGTATCAATACGAAGATAAATGAATAAACGGGAAACAGAATCGTTACCTCTTCTCCCGATTGCTCTCTGTTTCCTTGCTTTCTCCCGGCTTTCCTCTCCTTTTCCCTCTTACTTGTGCAGCAGCACCAAACCTCTCCTTTTTGCTTTTCTGTGCTGCGGCTACTCTCCTTCTCTCTCCATCTTTCTTTCTTCCTTTCACCTCTCTGGTTTTCTCTCTTTTTGTTGGCGATCTGTTTGCTCTTTCTCTTCTCTCCTTCTCTATTTTTCTTTTCTTTTTCTCCCCACTTGCTCTGCCCAGCACGCCTCTCCTCTCCTTCTCTATTTTTCTTCTCTTTTTCTCCCCCCTTTTTGTGTTGTGTGGCTGCCTTCACCCCCCCTCAAAGAATGATACCTTTCCTTTTATATTAAGAGAGAATGAGACCCCATCTCCTAAAACCCTAGTTCTTTCAATTTGTCCTTTTTACCCTTACTTTTTCTTTCCTTTTAACAAAGGTGGCTATTCTTTTTGGTCTTTTCCACTTTCAATTTTCCATTTAATTTATTTATTTTTATTCTCTAGATATTTTCTAGGGTTTTGTTGTATTGGGCTTGAGTTTGAATTTTATGGGCTTATGGTCCAAGAAATGGGTCTTAGGATTTGTGTATGTTTGTGGGTCCATGAAATAGGCTTTGAATTTTTGTGTAAGCATGTGGGCCTAAGACACGGACTCTTGAATTTTGAATTTTTGCATTTTTGTATATTTTTGTTTTTATTAATTATTCTTCGACCGGACAAAAATCGGTTACTACAGCTGCCCCCCTTTGTATGTTTTTTATGAAATAAAAGACAGACAAAGGTGTAGTTAACCGAGTTTCGTATGGGAAGGATGAAGAAAGGTGCTCGGGATCATTGTAGCCACTCCCGGCTTGGCTATGAAAAGTGCTCGGGATCACTGTAGCCATTCCCGGCTTGGCTGAAAAAAGTGCTTGGGATCACTGTAGCCATTCCCTGCTTGGCTGAAATCTATGCTTGGGATCACTGTAGCCATTCCCGGCTTGGCTAAAATCTGTGCTCGAGATCACTGGAGTCATTCCCGGCTTGGCTGAAATCTATGCTCGGGATCACTGTAGCCATTCCCGGCTTGGCTATGGTCTGTGCTCGGGATCATTTGAAGCCATTCCCGGCTTGACTATGGTGCTCGGGATCATTTGGAGCCATTCCCAGCTTGGCTGAAAAGATTTTTTGTTTTGAGAAAAGGTGCTCGGGATCACTGGAGCCATTCCCGGCTTGGCTGAAAATGATTTTTTTGTTTTGGGAAAAAGTGCTCGGGATCACTGTAGCCATTCCCGGCTTGGCTAAAAATGATTTTTTTGTTTTGAGAAAAGGTGCTCGGGATCACTGGAGCCATTCCCGGCTTGGCTAAAAAGATTTTTTCTTGTTTTGAGAAAAGGTGCTCGGGATCACTATAGCCATTCCCGGCTTGGCTGAAAAAATATTTTTTCAAGATGTGTATTTAGGCGTTTTTGTAATCTCACCTTAACAGAAAGATGTTTCGAGCAAGTGATACGCTTTGATTTGAGGAAAATGACTATGGCCAAGCTGTACCTTCTGCATAAACCTGCCATAATACAAAAATACAAACCATATGCAACAATGATGCATGTAATGACTGATTTTGTTCAAATATGAATGTCTCATTAATGAGTGAATGCATGTTCTCTCAAGGCTTTGCCATCCTCAATCACGCGTACAGTTGTGAATTGCTAGAACAAATCTGCTTCTTTGTAGGGTTTGACTTTCTGACTCTGGATTGTCAATGTATCTTCTCTATGCTGATTAGTAAAGGCCGTCACTCATTCCAAACCCAACTCTTCAACTATCTCTCTTCCTTTTCTTTGCCTATTTGCATGTGTGCCCACTTTTGAGTTCAAGGCTGCCAGTTCATTTGGATTTTCTTTATTCATTTTATTGTGCGCATCTTATGAATGCAATCCTCTCTTTCCTGCTAATGCTTACCTCGGCTACAAGTTTTTCATTCAAATCCTTTCCAGCTTAGGATGCCAAAATCTAATCAAATTCCTGTCAAAAGTAATGTCCCAATGCACTCCTCATATCTTCTGTCAAAACTTTGTCAATGATAAATTCAGTAGTATAGCCATGCATGTCAATTACTGAATGCAAATGATAAACTTTTCGAAGTATGGAACGACAATTGAATTGGGATATGGAAAAAGATGCCACAAGTGACAAAACTGCAGAAATGAATTTCTTCGCCATTTTTATTGAAAAGGATGGGTCACAATCGAAAAACCTTTAGACAAAGATATGTACAAGAATGTAGAGAAGTCAAAGGAAGAAAGGACAAACCAAGCTTCTCCAAAATGAAATATGTGATAATTCAAAGATTTCACCAAAACTGTTATGGTGTGCACCCAATTAACAATGATCAAATCTGACTCGTATGAGGCTGTCTCTGAGTCCTCCATTTCTGCCAACAAACTTCTCATTCTGTTTTACGAACTAACAAATGATAGCATAAAGAGCACCCCAAAAACTGCCCCGGTTTTGGGTGCGTGCCCAAATAATTGTCCTCCAATCTAGTAACTACGAAATCGATTCTGTACTCCGTACCAATGTCAATGCAAGACAAATTAACAACCAACAGACTCATGTCTCAACCTCCCTTCTTTAAACAATCTGAAACCGAAACTTGCAGCCATAATTAAAGCGCCCGTGAGGGTTTTCACTCCAATAAAATTTCTTTTTGTCCCTAATTTTTGCCTAGAGCGCCCTTTTGGGTTTTCACTCTAGCGGGATTTTTTGTCTCTAATTTTTGCCTAGAGCACCCTTTCGGGTTTTCACTCTAGCGGGATTTTTCTTGTCCCTAATTTTTGCCTAGAGCGTCCTTTTGGGTTTTCACTCTAGCGGGATTTTTCTTGTCCCTAATTTTTGCCTAGAGCGCCCTTTTGGGTTTTCACTCTAGCAGGATTTTTTGTCTCTAATTTTTGCCTAGAGCACCCTTTCGGGTTTTCACTCTAGCGGGATTTTTTGTCCCTAATTTTTGCCTAGAGCGTCCTTTTGGGTTTTCACTCTAGCGGGATTTTTCTTGTCCCTAATTTTTGCCTAGAGCGCCCTTTCGGGTTTTCACTCTAGCGGGATTTTTTTTTTTGGTTACACATAATACCGCCTGAGAACATCGGCATTTACTGGGTGAGGCAAATCATCTCCATCCATCTTTGTCAAAATTACTGCTCCACCGGAGAATGCTTTCTTCACAACATATGGTCCCTCATAGGTAGGAGTCCATTTTCCACGGTGATCTTTTTGAGGTGGCTGAATCATCTTTAACACTAAATCCCCCACTCTGAAACAACGAGGATGCACTTTCTTGTGATGTGCTCTTATCATTCGTCTTTGATAGAGTTTCCCTCTACAAAGTGCTCCCAATCTTCTCTCCTCAATAAAATTTAGATGTTCATAACGAGTTCGGACCCACTCACTCTCCTCCAAGTTGGCCTCCACCACCACTCTTAGCGAGGGAATTTCCACTTCAATGGGAAGAACCGCCTCAGTCCCATATACTAAAGCAAAAGGACTTTCACCCGTAGATGTACGCACAGAAGTCTGGTACCCATATAAAGCAAAAGGAAGCTTTTCAAGCCAACTTTGTAATTCTCCGTCATCTTCTGAATAATCTTCTTGATATTTTTGTTAGCCGCCTCAACAGCCCCGTTCATCTTGGGACGATAAGGAGATGAATTATGATGCTTGATCTTGAACTGCTCACATAAATCATTCACTATCTTGCTATTGAAATTCGTGCCATTGTCTGTAATGATCCTTTTAGGAACCCCTTAACGACATACAATATCTTTTCTCAAAAATCAGGTGATAACGTTACTTGTGACTTTGGCATAAGAATTTGCTTCCACCCACTTTGTAAAATAATCAATTGCAACCAGAATGAAGCGGTGTCCGTTGGAAGCTTTAGGCTCAATAGGGCCAATAACATCTATACCCCACATCGAAAATGGCCAAGGTGCTGCTAATACCCGTAAAGGGTTTACTGGAACATGAGTCTTATCAGCATAAATCTGGCACTTATGGCATCTGATTGCATAGTTGATACAATCTCTTTCCATTGTAAGCCAATAGTAGCCTGCCCGCAATATCTTTCTTGCCATTGAATATCCACTCGAATGAGTACCACATATTCCTTCATGAATCTCTTGCATAATCTATTTGGCTCCATCTGTATCCATGCATCGAAGGAGTACAAATCTCGAGCTTCTCTTATACAACACATTTTTATCCAAGAAAAAGGAGCTTGAGAGCCTTCGGATGGTGCGTTTGTCATTATCTGAGGCCTATGGAGGATATTCTCCTTTCTCCAAATACTGGTTCACATCATAATACCAGGGTTTGCCATCAGGTTCTGCTACTACATTCAAACAATATGCCTGAATTTCACGCTTCTCAATCTTGATGACCTCTACTTCTCCTCGAGGGTCTAGATCAAACATGGTTGCCAGAGTGGACAAGGCGTCTGCCATCTGGTTTTCTTCTCTTGGAATATGATCAAATTCCACACAGTCAAAAAACCTGGTCAACTCTTTGATATGTCGATAGTACGGGACTAACTTGGCATCCCTGGTTTCCCATTCATCACATAATTGCCTGATCACTAATTGAGAGTCACCATAAACCTGAAGCTTCTTAATCCCAACATCAATAGCAGCTTGAATTCCCATGGCACAGGCCTCATACTCGGACACATTGTTGGTACATTTGAAATAAAGCTTAGCAGTAAACGGGGTAACTTTGCCCTCTGGAGAAATAAGCACAGCACCAATCCCATTACCGACAACATTAGAAGCGCCATCAAACAACATAACCCATTTACCCGGATCCTTCTGACTCTCCATCTCTAAGGACAAGATTTCTTCGTCTGGGAAGCCTGGATTCATCTGCTGAGATTCATTAATTGCCTGCTCTGCTAAGCAATCCGCTATTGCACTTCCTTTCACTGCCTTTTGGATAACATACAAAATGTTATATTCTGACAACATCATTTGTCATTTTGCAATCCTTCCTGAAAGAGATGGTTTTTCAAAAATGTACTTGATCGGGTCCATCCTCGAGATCAACCAAGCAGTGTGATACAACATATACTGTCGGAGCCTATGCGTAGCCCATGCTAATGAACAACAAGTTTTCCCCAACATGGAGTAGTTTGTCTCATAACTTGTGAATTTCTTGCTCAAGTAGTAGATCGCATGTTCTATCCTCCTAGATGAATCATGTTGCTCTAACATACACCCCATCAAATTGTCCGATACAGTCAGGTAGAGAATAAGCGGCTTCCCAGCAACCAGAGGCATCAAGACCGGCGGATTTTTTAAATACTGTTTAATTCTCTCAAAAGCACTTTGACACTCATCATTCCATTCTGACGGGTTATTCTTCCGAAGTAACTTGAAAATTGGCTCACACGTAGTTGTCAACTGTGAAATGAACCTTGCAATATAATTGAGTCTCCCCAAGAAACCTCTGACTTCTTTCTCGGTGCGAGGAGGCGGCATCTCCATGATCGCCTTCACCTTGTCTGGATCTACTTCAATACCTCTTCTGCTGACAATGAAACCCAACAACTTCACTGAGGTTGCCCCAAATGTGCATTTTGAGGGGTTCAACTTCAGTTGGTGCCTTCTCAACCTCTTGAACAACTTCTCCAGGTTAATCATGTGATCTTCATCTTCCTTTGATGTAGCAATCATGTCATCCACATACACCTCAATCTCTTTATGCATCATATCGTGAAACAGAGTGACCATGACTCGCTGGTAAGTAGCTCCCGCATTTTTTAGACCAAATGGCATGACTTTGTAACAAAAGGTACCCCATAAAGTGATGAAAGTAGTTTTCTCTTGATCTTCCGGCGCCATCTTAATCTGATTATATCCTGAGAATCCATCCATGAAGGAGAACGCAAAATATTTAGCCGTGTTGTCTACCGGTATGTCAATTTGGGGTAAAGGAAAGTCATCCTTCGGGCTCGCCCGATTAAGATCCTTGTAATCCACGCACATCCGAACCTTACCATCCTTCTTTGAGACTGGTACAATATTTGCAACCCATTCGGGGTATTTTGCCACAGCAAGGAATCCTGCATCAAACTGTTTTTTTACTTCATCTCTAATCTTTAAAAGCATTTTCGGCTTCAATCTCCTCAACTTTTGCTTCACTGGCAGACAATTTGGTTTTAATGGCAATCTATGGACCACTATGTTTGTGTCAAGTCCTGGCATATCCTGATATGACCATGCAAAAACATCTTGGTACTCATGTAGCAAACCTATCAATCTTTTTCTATCTTCTCCTTCAAAAGCTACACCGATCCTAACCTCCTTTTTCTGATCTTCAGTTCCCAAGTTAACAACCTCAGTTATTTCTTTATGCGGCTGAATTATCTTCTCCTCTTGGTTAACTTGTCTCAACATTTCTGGCGATATCTCAAATTCATCCTCAGTGTCAGAGTTAGATTCAACATTGTTAATGGGTGCCCCAAAATCTGGTTCATTCGGTTCATCTTTTTTATTATCATCAATTTCAGTCCTGTTAAAATGGAATGTACTATCAATTATATGCGTCACTTTCATCTCTTTGACTATAAATACATAATTATTAAGGTACAATTTATTATTTATGATTATTCTTCAATCTTTAGTAGCATCGGTAGAACTATCTTCAATCCATTCCGGTCTTGACAACTTTAAGTTGTTCATTTCTTCAATCTTTGATTTGCCAAACTCCAATCTTTAAGGCAAACTAATGCTTGTACAGTTGCTGGACTAAGGTTGCTCCGAGTTGTAGACACAACTCTTCCACCTGCACTAAAAGCTGCTTCTAGGCTATGATAGAAACTGGAATAGTTAGTATATCACGGGCCATTTTGGAGAGTAAAGGGTACCTACCATCTTGTACCCTCCACCATGCTAATATATCAAAATTAGGATTATCGTCAACATCAATCACAGATTGATCGAGATACATTTTTAATTGAGAAGTGGATCCATCAGATGATGTAGATGATTGAGTTCATCTAGTCTTTAGCAATTGAAATCTGCCTAAGAATCTAGACAAAGACGAGGAAGAACAACTCGAACCAGAAACATTTTGTGGTGTCCTATGCTCTCCTAGTTGATTTTTGCATTCATCAGACAATTGAGTCAAACAATTATTTATTTCATTCATTTGTGTTTTGACTTTTTCTTGATCATTATCATATAATATTTCTAACCATACTTCTAATACTTCAATCTTACACCGAGGATTCATAACCACAACAACACTAAATAAAATTGATAAAGGATCAAAATAGCTTGATATTTTTTCTCTCATTGTCGCCAAAGCATTTTTAAAGGCATCAAGTTGTGAATATTGATCAAATGTCACATAAACATTTGTTAATTGCATAAGCACTCCACTAGATGTAGGATAATAAATTGAACAAAATATCTTAGTAGCATGCAGTATGAAAAACATCTAAAAAATCTCTAATAACTTCAACAATTGCCCAATCATATTCACTAGGTACTTATAAATTTGAATTACTCTATTTTTTTTCATTTCTGCGCAAAATAAATCTATGACTCTCCTATATTTTATTGCCACTTTTAGGAGTAAGTATGTTGAGTTCCATCGATGAGGTATATCTAGCGGAATGTTTCTCCTCTTTATGTGTAATTTTACACAACAATTTTTAAACATTTCGTATCTAGATACAGACGAATTAATGCATAATACAATATCTCTAATTATTTCAATGGAGCTATTTAAAATGCGTAAGCCATCTTGGACTACCAAATTAGAAATATGAGCACAACAACAAACATGAAATAAGTTTCCACCTAAAGGTAGCGTAAGATAACATCTCATTGTTCTTTGAACGACTTCATTATTACTAGCATTATCCAGTGTAAAACAAAATATTTTTTGACTAATGCCTAAGTCTTCAAGTTCTTGTATAATTAAATTCGCTATCGAGTATCTAGTATGAGGGGACTCTAACAATTTAAAACTAATAATTTTTTTATTCAATTTCCATTCATTATCAATATAATGAGCTGTCAATGATAAATAACTTATTCTTTTGGACAAAAGTTCATATATCATATGTAAAACAAAATTTTCCATCAAAATTAATAAAAAAAATTCTTCAATTCAAGTAATATACTTTGAAATTTATTTATAGTATCTCTTTTCGCACTTGTAGCAGAAAAGCCATGATATTGAGGATTGATGCCCATTCGAATCATACCAGTAAAATCATGTTTTTAAACAAAAGTAAATGGTTGCTCGGCCCTAACCATACAATGTATTACCTCTTCACGTGCACGTGATTCATCATATTGAAAATTTGATACATTTCCAGTTTAATCTATATTTAATTGCATTTGTGTTCTTATATCTACATTATTATTTTGTCTACATTTATCAGAATGGCATATCAAATGACTAATACCTCCACTAGATGCACCACTTAATAGCTTACCACATGTTAAACATTTTGCTTTCACTTCTTTAACATTATTTGGATTTGTAATTATAATTTTATCAAAAAATCTCCATGCACCACTAGGTTGCTTTTGGGTTTTAACACTTCTAGTTCTACTAGTGGAAGTGGTCTCATTTGGAATTTTAGTACAGGGAGATCCTATGGATTCCCTCACAATAACATCCTCCTCATCAATAATGGTAGGAGTCATAGGTTATCAACATTATCTCTAGGGTCCATACTTAAGCAAATAAAATGTGCAAGAAATTATAAATAAGAAATTACCCCAATAATTCAACTCTCTATAATAATTCAATAATTTGAGGATGAGTTGCCAAATGTCAATATTGCATTAGTGCTTGTACAAATTGCAATTGACTTTCACCTAGCCAAAAAAAGAAGAAAAGAAGGTAATTTAGTCTTGTAAGACACGGCGAAATTAATAAATGGTGAAATGGTAATACAAAAAATAACTAAAATAAATTGGGAAATGGGAACCAAATCAGACTTAAAGGCAAAAGGCTTAAAGCCCGCTTCACTACCCACTAGTTCATTGTCAGTGTCAATGCTTCTGCTTGTAGCCTAGCCGGCCAGCCCACCGCCCACTTGCCCAGCCCACTGCACAGAGAGACTAAGTCTAAGAGTAAGAGTGCAATTGAAGCGTTGAAGCCTGAAAGAGAGAGTCAAAGTCTCAGAGAGATGATCAGAGATCAGAGTCTCTGAGATTCAGATGACACTAGGTGGAGGCATAGAGTTGTAGCTTGTAGACTGTGTTACGTCGATAGAGCAGTTGAGGAGTAGTCGAGTAAAGGTGCAGCCATGCTACCTGTGCAGCCTGTTGAGTGTTGTCCAGTTGTGAATTGTGATAGAGCCTGATAGAGAGGCAACTGAAGCGTTGAAGCCTGAAAGAGAGAGTTAGAGTCTCAGAGAGATGATTAGAGATCAGAGTCTCAGAGATTCAGATGAAAGAGACAAAGAGTTGTGTTATTTCGAGCTTAGGTTAGGGTTGGGCTTCGGGCTCGTGCTCGTGCTCGCCCATTTTTTTCCCAAGTAGTAGGGCTTCGGGCCGGGCTAGGCTCAAGAAATTAAGCCCAAGCCCGCTCGTGTATATAGGGTCGGGCTACCCAGACTCGTTTAATTTTCGGCCAGGCTACCCAGGCCCTTTCAATTTCAGGCCAGGCTGCCCAGGCCCATTTAATTTCAGACTGGGCTTTGGCCCTCGAGTCCGAGCCAGACTAGGGTCGGGCCTAAGCCCGTCGGTCAAATGGTGACCCCTATTGACGAAGACCAATCATAAAAGAAATTAGAGCAAGGGATGGTTGTTGTCATTAATTTGCTCTCAGCTCGGCTCATTCCTATTTGTGGCCGCTCATATTTTGTCTTTTTTTTTATATTAGGGAGGGGGAATACCCACAGACAAACCAAAGGATTAAACCTCTACTTGTAAGACCCGCCTAGGCCAAGCAACTCCAATAAAATCCTCCCAAAGCAGACCCTGAATGCCAACAATAGGATGCTGAAGAATCATATTTTGTCCTTTTTTGCATTGTCCTAGACTACAAATGATGCAAATATATACTATATTTTTTATTTTTCAATCATTTTATTAGAGTAAAACCCAAAATACATACATGTTTTACGTGCAAACAAAGAAAATAACACATCCAAATCACTAGTTAGAGTGGAAAGAATAATGTGTATCACCCTAATGACCAAAGTTTGAACCTTCCCTGTCCTGTTTTAAAAAATCAAAAAATAACACTTATTACTTTTTGTGTAAAAAGTGAACATCCAAAAAGTATGTTTGCTTTCTCGTGGATCCTCAATAGTTATATGTTAGGATGCAAACTTGGGAACACTTTTCTCATTTAGGGGGCCTATTTGAGGGTGCTACTATTAACACTCCCTTTTTTACTTTATAAACTCCCCCTATTATTCACATGTTTTGTCTTGTCTTGTCCCTTTTTGATATACGTGCCACAGATAGAGTGACAATGAATACTTACTGTCAATGCTTTCTTTTAGTCCACCATGCAAATAAAAGACACGTGGCTCTCATATCCCAATCAACAAAATACTTTTCTTCCTTGAATCATCTCCTCCTCTTTTGGCTTCTTGTCCGACCCAATCTCCAATCTCTCTCAATATTCATGTCACAAGATCAGATTCATAGTTCTTGTTGGGTCTTTGAAATCAAATTAAAATGAACAAATGGGGGATAAAATTAGAATCAATAGATTATTAATGCTCTGATTCTCCATAAAGGTTAATCGGGTTTATCGATGCTACTTGGTTTTGGATCTTTTGGGGAACTAGATCTAGAATTATATATAAGTTATTAAGGGTAAGATGAAAGCACACACAAAAGAAAACTAAAAAAGTCCATGATCTCCTGCATAACATTTCATTTTCGTACATAAATAGATTTGGCCCTTGACTTTGAGGTCGATGTGCTTAAATATTTACTTGAATGCTAGCTGAGTGATTGTACTATATTGTACGTAAATCAAAAAGATAAATGAGTGGCAATACCAAAAATTCGAGTGCCAATACCGGCCCCCTATTTTTAATCTTGACAGATGAGAGGTAGGGGTCCTTAATTGCTAGCCACTGCATCAGCATGACTTCTTTTGTTTTTTTACGAAGTATAACTTTTTGCATGTTCAGATTGGGAGAGGGGGGAGGGGGTTTGTCGTCCTTCCATAGTAAGTTTGTGACACGTACGCCCACGATGTTATATCACATTTATGTGATGGAATCTATGTCATCATTATTGGCCAAGACACATAGTCTATATAACTAGTTCGGCCTCCCCTTTTGCTTATAGATGAACATTATTTGCACCCCATTTTTTACTAAGTACATCCAATTAACCCTTTAAAATACACTAGAGTGGGGTGTATTTGTAAAAAATGGGGTGCGAATAATGTTGATCTTGCTTTATAATCACCCTTCTCCCATTCGAGGTTCAGAAAAAATGGATCATCTGAAATTATGGGGTGAAGGTAAATATATCAATTTTTTATTTTTTCAATAATTATTTTGACTAATTACATATATTAAAGTGAATTTGTATTGTTGGCCGGATAATATTGATGGAAATGAAATAAAACAAGTAGAGGAACCCTATTTTGTAGATGAAAGTGAAGAAGATATTGAAGTGGATGTTACAAATGAATTTTCCACCAATATGGTATGCTAAATAACTAAATTAATGCATATTATATTTTGTTAATTTCTAACAAAATTAATACATTCTCAGGTATTCAATTCGCGTCAATCGTTAATTAAATGGGTGCAGAATACTGGATATAATTTGGGTTTTATTGTTACAATGTGATCGTGGTGGCATCTGCAATAGTAAGAAAATCTCCACAAGGATAACTGGCACAAAAAATGAGATTGTCCATTCATAGTGAAGGGATGAAATTGAAGGCATATGATGATTGGATGGTAAGAGTAGTCATTCCATGGCATTATATATAGAGGGTCATTCATATGTTGGTAAGCTTTCTGCTGCTGAAAATGACTTATTGGTAGATATGTCAAAAAATTATGTGAAGCCACAAAACATCTTATACACTTTAAAGAACAGGGATCTGAACAATGTGCCCACCGTTAAAACTATATATAATGCACGTCAGAAGCTTTGAACGGTAGAGAAAGTTGGTAAATCCCAAATGCAACAACTCATGTCATTCCTACACCAGTACGAGTACGTTTTCTTTAATCGAAGCAATGCTCAGACTAATGAGCTTGGAGAATTATTCTTTGCACATCCAGGCTCATTAGAACTATTACGTGCATTCCCGGATGTGCTACTGATGGGTGCTACATATAAAACTAAGAGGTTCAAGATGCCTCTATTAGAGATTATGGGCGTTACTTCAAAGAAGATGACATTTTGCATAGGATTTGTTTTCTTGCAATCAGAAAAGGAGGACAATTATACTTGGGCGCTGAATTGTTTACGGTCAACAATTGATGAGTCCACTTTTCCAAGAGTTATTGTCACTGATAGAGATTTGGCATTTATGAAGTCATGTGCCTAAGTATTTCCCGAGGTGAAAAAATTACTTTGTAGATGGCATATCGACAGAGTTGTTATAACCCACTATAAAAAATCATTTTGAGACAAAGAATCTTCGGATTCATTCTACTCTAAGTGACACACATTAATGGAATCAGAAACAGAGAATGCGTATGTGTACAATTTATATGCTCTTGAGATAATTTTACAAAACTACTCCAAAGTCGTGAATTATATTAAAGATGTATGGTTGACGCCATATAAGGAGATGATCATATCCGCCTGGACAGACACCTATATGCATTTCGAAAACCTGACCACTAAAAAAGTCGAGAGTCAGAGCCGAGAATCAACATTCTAAGTTGAAACGATACTTGGGCACATCAGAATCAGACTTGGAGTCAACGGTGTCATCTATTCATCAGCTCATCCAAGGTTAGTTCACATCAATAAAAGCTAGTTTGGAGAAAAGCAAAAATATTGTCCAACATCAATTCAAAACAGGCCAATTCCGAGAATTACGGTGTTTTGTCTCAGTGGATACGTTGAATCTGATTTGGTTGGAATTTGAACGGTCTAAAGTTGTTGGAGAAGACATATACTCTTGCAGATGTAAACTTCGTACGAGTAATGGATTGTCATATGTGCACGAGCTTGTAATATACACAAATGAAGATCGTCCTATATCACTTACTTGCATTGATAAGTTTTGGAAAAAATTTGACTTATTGCCTGTGTTTCCCCTATCAATGATGATATCGATTGTAATGTCGAGCTACAAATATTCACAAAACAGTCTAAACAGCAATCAAGGCCTAGTGAAGTCAGTCTACTAAGGAAGTTGAGGGAGATAATTAATCCATCAATAACTGCACTTCTTGAACCAGTTGTTAAGACAAATATTCATGAACGCCCCTCCTCAAAGAATAAAGTAGACAAATCAACTCATTGTAATCTGTCTACATTCGAGGTCGCTCAGCATGATTTTCGTCATTTACAAGAATCAGGTAGACACAGTTGTTCATCAGTACGCTCCTCTTCAAAGAAAAAAGTAGACAGATCTACTGTCACACCCCGATCTGCGGAGCGTGAAGAAAAAGGACAAATACACAAAAACCCTCACGGCAAACACAATCACGTGCATCACACGTGTTACGTCCCAACCCAATATAAACTTTACCAAAAATTTCGGCAGCATCTCCCCATAAATTGAGGAAACCCACCTGTAATCAGATCATATACAAGAAAAAAAACACTTCTAATATCATCAACATCAACCGACCCGTAAATCCACCATCAAACACATATCCCATCATCATCATCAAACACACACTAGTCACGGCCACCACCCTCAACCAACAAAAACAACACCATACATCAATCCAACTATAACCATACTACATCCATGTACTTAAACTACTAAAACGTACCAACATCACACCATACATATGTATAAATCCACACACACGTGTCACACAACCACAAAAGTCCAGGCCACCTCCGTCACGCGTCCTCCTGCTGATCCGCAGCCTGTGCACTAGATCCTGTCTCACCTGCGGGGAGGGAAAGTAGATAGGGTGAGCAGAAGGCTCAGTAGGGATAAATACTAGAAGACAAGTAAAGAATAATAAAGTTGGAGAAGAAACATCGTTTAATTAATGCAACAAAATGCAATGCAAACTAATGCACCCGATCAACCCAACCGAACCTCCATATCCTCCACCAATGACACCAAAGCCGGCGAATCAGATTCCCACCCTGTGGCGATAAGCCGACGAGAATCCACCGCACTACCTCTCTCTCTAGCATCCTATCAATACCACAATCGCATATTCATCAATCTCAAACCGCTAGAGAGAAGGTTGGCACGCATGTGGTCGCAACCACTCACCGCTGGCCCCACGTTGATATCTTAGCCTGCCACGCCTGGCTTAGCATCAAATAACTAACCAGCATGCAGTAATAAATACCGCTACGGGAATCCTATGGACTAGGACCATCACAAGGCTCCTATCCATCATCCACGCGTGTGCCCAAATAACATCCAACTCCTAATGTGAGCCCGGGACCACCCTCGGAACCCACCATGCATCTATTGTAAATTCTTACAATTCATGTCATTCGTGCAACACATATATATAAAACATTCATTCGTCGTGATGCATGAAGATTTACATAATGCCCGATTTATGACCAAGCATTCCAAGGTTATATATTCATCAAATTAAATCACCAATAAATTGACAATAATGCAAAGGAACAATGGTAAGCATGCAAGGGCTTGTTTCCCCTCGGGAAGGATCGAGACGGAAACCAAAACTTACCATTCATGTGAATTATTCGCAAGCGCACAAATCGCACAAGTAATAAAGAGGTGAGTAAATTATCGTTTCCACTAGGGATGTGTTGGCAATAGAAATCAATGTCAAACAAGTTACAATTATGCAAATTGGGGAAACGGATTCGAGATTGATTTCGTTTTTAAACTAAACTAAAGAAAAATAACAAAGACAAATCAAACACAAGTATGAAATCAAGGATGGAAAGCACTAAGGTACTTAACGTCACCTCACCTATCCAATTCAATTCCCTTGGTCCCTTAATCCCTAATTCCTCTCTCTATAATGACAATCGATTTCCCAACCTATTCAATGTTCTATTCCTAGATACATCAAACATATTTTCAACATAAATCCCTGTTATTCCTAACCATCGGATTAATATATCAAAAACCCATTAAGAACTATGGAAATCATTTAGCGATTGCATAAGCCACAAACCTATATTCCTATGGTTCATGCACCCATGTCATCTATGGCTTGAGGCAAACCCTAGATATCTCCTTCCGGTATCAATCTAGGCAACAAATCAATTGAATGATGGCCAAACATTCAAAAGCATTAATCACACCCATAGACAATCAAGAGAGAGAGAGAAATCAAGAAATAAGGAAACCAAGTTTATTAAATCTTCAAGGTTTGGTTACATTAAGTCCCTAGTAAGAAATCTAGCCACTCATGGAAGCAAAATACATCATTAAACAAAGGAAATCAACCATAGAAACTAGGATAGAAAAGGAGAGAGAAAACCCCCTTGTAGACCCTCTTCTTCTCCAAGCTTCAATGGTGGCTCCAAGCTCTCCAATGGTGGTAGAATGAAATCCAGCTCCAAGAACTCCCCCAAAACCCTATTTTATGCCCTTTTATACTTCCCCAAACTCTTATGTCGTTTTCAAAACAAGTTGGGGTCGTTTTGGCTTAAAAACAAGTGAATTCGGAACTTTTTCGCGAAACTGCGCGTGTTGTGAATAGTACCTCCGATCGATCGGACACTGTTCCGATCGATTGGAAATACAATCTTCCTCCACTAGTTTTTTAGTGTTTTTGGCAGGTCCGATCGATCGGGAATGGCTCCGATCGATCGGAAATCAGTTCTGGAGTCCAAATCTTCATTTTGCACTCTTTTCCTCCCTTTTTTGCCTTGGCACCTACAATATGCAAATATAGTTTTCTTAGGCAATATCAACTCTTAATCAACTCAAAATGGGATGAACTTATGTGTAAAGGATGTGCAAATGTATGTATATATTTGACACATCAAACACCCCCACACTTAACCTTTGCTCGTCCTCGAGCAAATTGAGAATGAATAAAGGAAGGAAAGAGTATTTTCCGTTAAGTTCAAATGAAAAATAAAACAACTAAGATCTACTCTAAATAAGTAACTAATCTATGCCACTTTCGTAGGGCTCACGATGACACTTAGCATGTGCCACAAGCCTTTAAACCCCTAGGTGCCCCTAGTAGGAAGAGTTGTGTCTCCTGAGGGTTTATCAGAATGATACCTACAAACATTAAACAACTTCAATGCCAAAAGTCATGCCATCAACAAGAGTATAAAGTGAACTCACAATTGCAACCCTATCCACACTAACAAATCAAACTTTAGGGCATTCAAACCAATAAAAGCATTCCTTCAAGAATCTTGTCTCATCCACTTTGCTTACAAATTCAAGAAATGATGCACATAATGGATTTCACTTGATATTCGGCTTCAAAGTGACATAAACAATGGCCATGAAGTCTTCCAAGAACAATAAGAATCAAAAAACAAATACAATGAGCATTTATTCAAACTTCATTCTTATTCACATTTTTTTTTCTTTCTTTTTCTTCTCAAAGGTGACTTGTGCAATGTTCAACCTCCTTAAGCTTTCTAAGTGACTCATGTAACGAGCTTTCGACCAATGACTCCCAATCCAGTTGGCTTAGGGCACTAGGTGTTAAGACACCCCAACGAATCTAATTACCCAAGTCAAAAAGGCTACGAGGTTAAACTAGTCACCAAGGTGCTCTAACATTCATTTCCTACCTTTTTACGCGAAACTCATTGCTTGCTAGGCAAGAGGCCCGGTTACTCAGCAGAAAACTTATGAAAGAAACCATTTATTTATAAACACAATTTTTTCTTCTCTTTTCTATTTTTTTTTCTTTTCTATATATTTTTTTTTCTCTTTTTCATTGCTCAAGTAGTGCTACTTAGAATCAAATTGATCTCAAACAACCACAAATGTCAAAGTCAAGTCATATTTCATACCCCACAATCAAGTGTTCCATATTCACAAAGGCACAATGGACAAAACAATTTTCAAGATAGGAACAACTCAATTGGAAAGAATGTCCATAGCTAGATCCATCAATGCTTCAAAGATCACAAAATTCATCCAAATACACTCAAGAGTGACATGGCATAAGGCATTTGAAGTTAAAAATTTTATTTTTTTACAAAAACTAGAAACCTAAATTCCCACCCCCACACTTAAAATATGCAATGTCCTCAATGCATGGAATAGGTGAAAATAGAAATAAAAATATAGAGATAGAACAATAAAACCTGGGTTGCCTCCCGAAAGCTCTTGGTTTAAAGTCTTCAGCCCGACTCCCCTTTGTGAATTCAACCGGGATCCTTGAGGGTTGTGGTGTAGACCCCCCTTGATGGCTTCTTAGGATTGACATTTGATTGCTTAGGTGCCATGCAAAGAACATAAACTTTCATCACCACCATTTCCTTAGGATAGACATTTTTCTTCATTTTCTTGGTCTTCCTCTTCTTCTTTTTCTTCCTCTTCTTTTTCTTCTCCTTGGGATCTTCAACTTGAGACTTTTGAACTTCAATTTCAGCTTGGGAGGCTGCCTTGAGAACTTCATGCTCAACCTTGGAATTTTGCCTAGAAGAACTTCCACCGGAATATATGGAGCTTCTTTCTCAAGAGTGTCGGGGATGACCATGTCAATATGCTCCACTTGGAGGCATTGTTGAGAAACCTCCTCTTGCCTTCTATTGCAACAATCATGAGTGGGTAGTTCTCTTCTCTAGTTTCTAATCCCGAATGGTGGATGCAAGGTTTCAATTACTCAAGGTATGCTCAAAGAATCGTAGCTTCGATTTCTCTCTTTTAATTTCGTGATAGTTGTGTGATTGGATCTATGGGAATGACATATTTGATTGTATTCTTAGATTGTCTAGTCTAGGGATTGCATCTAACGTGTTCGATTGAGAATTGTTAAACCCATTGCATGATTTCCTTAATTAATTGAGTTTTTCATTGCATAGCTATTAATTATGTGTATTGATGATGGGGTTTTGGGTTAATTTAGGAATGTGCATGGGAGAGTTATGGTTAATTGATCTTTGAGTGTGAAACTAGGGTGTTAGCCAAGCCGAGCCCCAAGGGGGAACATTAATCCATAATATTAGGTGCTTATCCCTTTGCGTTCATCGTAGATTAAGAGACCCGATGGCCTACATGTATGAATTGAAGTCTTATATCCCAATTCTCTTTGCATATGCATGATTGATAGTATCACACAATGTATTGTGTATGGTTGTGTGTGTTTGCAATGATACCTTGAGTATGAGAACCGAGTAGCCACCGGGACGGATTAGAGACTAGGTTTTTAACTAATTGTTTTAAATCCATTTCGTGCTTACTTTGATTACAAAATCGCTCATGCTACCGAGTCATTCGGCCCATTTCTTTTACTTGCTTTTATTTGATATTCATTGTGTTTATTAGTGTTAGCTAGTCATTTGCATATCATTTACTTCAAATTGCATTGCTTCCTCGTGGATCGATACCGGACTCACCGGTTTATTACTTGACGATACCCTACACTTGGGGTAAGTACACACACACACTTTGGTGTCGGTCAAGTTTTTGGCGCCGTTGCCGGGGAAGCGAGTGTCAAAGACGGAGCTGGGTGGCTTGTAGATGCTAGCATTATGCTATTAAACGCCATCAAATAAGGAAGGAGCACGGTCACGCTTCAAGGGTAACTTCGTTCCTTCATTTTCCTTGTTTTCTAGAATAGTTGATTTAGTATAGTTGCTGAAAAGAGAGAAAAAAAAAATTGTGAGGAGAACTTGGTGGATGGGATTAACTTAGTTTCCTATGGGCGATGGATGCCACCTTGTTTGCTTTGTGGTAGTGGAACGTTGTTTGAGAGAGATTTGAGCATTTTTTTTTTATTCCCTACTACTTGCTTGCATACTTGGTGTGGTTATCTTTTCTTGGAAACCTATTGTTGATCTATCCTTGCCTTTGCTTATTCTCATGAATTCTTGCTTTGAATGAACCTGTGGTTGTGATCTCTTTGCTTGAAACTCTTCGATTACTATCTTGTGCTCCTTGTGCTTAATTGAAACTTTGTGCCAAAATGTCATTATCTAGAGGGAGTAGTGTTCATGCTAATGATATGGGGGGTGGTCAAGGAAACAAAATTGATTTGAATACATTGTGTTGTTTATTGCAAAATGTGAACATAAAGGAATTGTCAAATTCTAGGCATGAACCAAATGCCCAAGGAGGTAATGTTTTGCAAAATGTGCCACAAATTGTGCAAAAGGATAACCATTTGCAAAATGTGACCATAAATGTTCCACATGATCATGTACTTCAAAATTCACCCCAACATGATTTTCAATATCCCAATGAACCACTCATGCATTATATGCCTCATGCGCCTCAAGTTCCACAATATGCATATTATGGGCATGATGTGCATGCTCCTCCTCCTCCTTTTGACTACATTCATGCACATGAGTACCAACCCTTTAGGCAAGCACAATCTTCACACCAATGTATAGCTCCACCATCTTACCAACCATGCACCCCACCCCAAGAGAGATCACTTGAGGATACGCTTCAAATATTCATGGAAGCTCAATTAGAGGTTAATCAAAGGAGATTTGAATTTCTTGAGCAAACCAATAGAGCCGTGGAAGATTTAAGAAGCCAATTGACAAAGATCACTCAAACATTAGAATTTCAATTCGAAACTTCAAGTGAGGGGTTGAATGTGCAAGAACAAGAACAACCCATCATTACCTCAAGAAGTGGGATAGTAATTGACAATACCATGACTCCTAAGGTAAGTGAGGATGAGAAATTAGTGGAAGAAGTGGGTGGTGAGGTGAAAAATGTTATAGTTGGAGATAGATCATGTCGAGACAAGGACAATTATCAAGTTGAAAAGGTTGAGGAAAAGAGCGAAGAGAAGATAAATGAAGAGAAAGAGGAGAACAAAGTGAGACCAAAAGGGAATGAGTTAGACCGTGGGAGGGCAATTGAGTACATCCCTAAGCTTTATATTCACTCTCATGTTGAGGATAAATTAGAGATGACACTTGCAAAGAATTCATTTGAGGGTGTGCTAGTTTTGATTGAGAAAGGTAGTCGACTTTTGATTGAGGGAGATATTATGAAAAAAGTTTTGAAGTTCTTGACTATTTATAGTGTAGAACATTTGCCCCTTCATTTAGGAGCATTAGAAGCTTTCCCAATCAAAGTCGGTGCGTACCAAGTGCATCCTCAAGAATTGACAACGTTACCTTTTGCAAGTGGATTTAAAGAATCCTCTAAACATCATGTCACACATAAAATATTTACCAAAATTAGAAAAGTGTGGCATCCCAAACCACGATTACAATTCTTTTTAGGTGAGTTTGGGGAAAAGGGGACCGAATCATGTGTGGTTCGTCATGTTCCTCAAAGTGGGAGTAGTGATTTTGAGGATGTTCTTGGGATCTCAAGGATCCCATCCCTCTCTTGTGTTATGGTCGATCCACTTTTGTACATATATGTTTAGGATTGGTTTAGAGATCACTTTTATTTTTGTGTGTCTCGTATACTCAAAATCCATTTCACAATTTTTGCTCATTGTGCACTTATTCAAGTTGGGGGGTGAGAATTGTGACATGGTTGTGTGTTATGTTTTGATTTTCTTACCCTTTAATTTTGGTGTGTTTTTGTATGTTCACAATGCATTTCACAATTTGTTCTTGCCTTGTTTTCCATTCTTGACATTGGGGACAATATCTCATTTAAGTTGGGGGTGAGGGAATTGTGAATTCATTGTGAAACTTGCTTTATTTTGGTGTGCTTTTGTGAATATCAAAAACATGAAAAAAAAAAAAAATTCTTGTTGTGTCATGCTTGGATAGTGTGGTTGGTATTAACTTTTTCAGGATATGCTTCGTTTCTCATGATTCCGATCACTTTTGAAGAGTATGGTATGATTTTCTACCCTCTATCCTATTGTGTTGTGCTTTGTTGTTCATACATGCTAGATGGACTTTAGGAAGGGAATGGTAGATGCTTTTGGGGATTCACTACCAATTTGAACGCTAATTTCTTATTCTTGTTCAAATATGCAAGTGTAGAGTAGATTCCTTAATTCCTTTTTGGTGAAATCGATGCATGTGATTGAGTGGGATGACTATGATCAATTTCTCTTGGAATGACTGAGACCTAGTTTGATATCAAAATTGTGTAGTTGAGCAGACATCTTGGCATTAAAGCATTTGTATGACTGCGTTTTTGGATCCTTTTGTCTGAAAAATTATTTTTTTACCCTTCTCATTCTTTTGAACCATTCTTCATTGATATACATTGGGTTTTGGGTGATGCTCTTCATTGATATTCATTTGACATCCTATGAGCGTGTTCTTCAATAGCTTTGCATCCATTACATTTGATTACTGAGAAGTGTGATTTTTGTATTTTGCCACTTGCCTGTGAACTTAGGATTGAATGATTCATTAGGTTGAGAGATTTGAGCATAGCCTATTCATTTGTGAGTGATTACAAGCCTAAATTTCTTTAAGCCTTTTTATTTCACTTACAAGCCTTGTGTGCACCACTTCCTTAAATACTTCCCACCTTTGGTTGTAAGGTTGAGTAGGAGCTTGAAAAAAATAAGTTGGTAGTGATATTACCCTTTCTTATGTTGAAAAAAATTGAGGGTTGTTGTTCAAATGTTGTTCATTTTCGAGAAGAAAAGAGAAAAAAAAAAGAAAAAAAAAAGTGCATAGAAAAAAAATCAAAAAGAGGTGTATACAATAAAGTTAATCCTTTGTGTGTAAAGGATGAGAAGTGTTTGGATTTGTGGTGCAATGGAAGGGGTGACAAAATGAGAATTTAGCTCACATGTTTGAACTTAACCTTGCAACTTGTTACCTAGTTCCAAATTCTTCCTACCTTGTCCCATGACCACATTACAACCCAGTTAACCTTTTGATGAATTTGATCCAAGGTAAGCAAGTGAGTTGGTGAATGCATTAGTTTCTCTTGTAGGTGATTTCTTTCTCAAAGCTATGCCCATCCAAAATTATCTTTCATAAACACATACATTTAATTCAATTGTGTAAGTCATTCACTTAGCACAATGCTTTTATGTTTTTGTGTACATTCGGGATTGGGGATTTATGAACACCAAAAGGTTCCATAACAAGGTTTTACTTGTGTGAATGTGTTGAGTTGCCTTGTGTGATTGCACATATATTTTACATAGTATAAAATGTTCTTAGTCATCTTTGAGGAGATTGAGATTGGTTGTCCAAAGATTTTGCATGTTTTCGACTAGCGGGGGAATTAGGGGATTAGCTCTATTTCTTGCATGTGAGAATTTAAGAATCATTTATGGTGCTTTCAAAGTAATAGTGGTCCCTTGGCAAGTGTTTGTGGGTATCGCTCTGATAAGCCCTCACGAGACTACAACTCGTCCACTAGGGTGACTTAGGGGTTTAAAGGCTTGTTGCATGCGCTAAATGCAACCGTGATGCCTACGTCAGTGAGTTAGGATTTTATTTAGTAGATTTTAGTTTTAGGTAGTGGTTGCATTGCTAGGGACTAGCAACGTCTAAGTTGGGAGGTGTGATTAGACCTCTATTTTGAGGTTCCAATGTCCTTTAATTAGGATGTTCTAGCACTTAGCTAATGTATTTGATTGCGTTTTAGCTTAGTTTTACACTTACAAATGTTTCCTCTTGGTTTTGTAGGAATCGGACCTTGTTCGGGCAAGTTGGAGCACTTTTTGGGCACTTTTTGTTGTGAGGTGTCGGGACACTTCCGTTGAAAAATGAGACAGAGCCTATAACGAAGACTTGATGAAGCCTAGGTGTCCGGACACCTTCCGAAGCCGTCCGGACACCTACCGCGGATCTGCAATTTTCTGCACCAAAATTTCAAGGGCATTTGGGGTAAATCATGTATGTAACCAATGGGGAACGATTTTATAAGGGTAGTTAGGTATTTTCAATTGTAAAAAGAGGGGAAACCCCTAAGATTGGGGTTCTCTTTCTCATTCATTGACTTCTCCAAGATGAAGCCACCATAGGAGTAGTGTAGATCTAGTTTCTCTCTCTAAGTTTTCTTTGTTGTTTTTGGTGCTTTCTCTTGATTTTGTATAAACTCTGATTTAGATGACAATAGATTGGATGTTTATTGCAACAATCATGAGTGGGTAGTTCTCTTCTCTAGTTTCTAATCCCGAATGGTGGATGCAAGGTTTCAATTACTCAAGGTATGCTCAAAGAATCGTAGCTTCGATTTCTCTCTTTTAATTTCGTGATAGTTGTGTGATTGGATCTATGGGAATGACATATTTGATTGTATTCTTGGATTGTCTAGTCTAGGGATTGCATCTAATGTGTTCGATTGAGAATTGTTAAACCCATTGCATGATTTTCTTAATTATTTGAGTTTTTCATTGCATAGCTATTAATTATGTGTATTGATGATGGGGTTTTGGGTTAATTTAGGAATGTGCATGGGAGAGTTATGGTTAATTGATCTTTGAGTGTGAAACTAGGGTGTTAGCCAAGCCGAGCCCCAAGGGGGAACATTAATCCATAATATTAGGTGCTTATCCCTTTGCGTTCATCGTAGATTAAGAGACCCGATGGCCTACATGTATGAATTGAAGTCTTATATCCCAATTCTCTTTGCATATGCATGATTGATAGTATCACACAATGCATTGTGTATGGTTGTGTGTGTTTGCAATGATACCTTGAGTACGAGAACCGAGTAGCCACCGGGACGGATTAGAGACTAGGTTTTTAACTAATTGTTTTAAATCCATTTCGTGCTTACTTTGATTACAAAATCGTTCATGCTACCGAGTCATTCGGCCCATTTCTTTTACTTGCTTTTATTTGATATTCATTGTGTTTATTAGTGTTAGCTAGTCATTTGCATATCATTCACTTCAAATTGCATTGCTTCCTCGTGGATCGATACCGTACTCACCGGTTTATTACTTGACGATACCCTACACTTAGGGTAAGTACACACACACACTTTGGTGTCGGTCAGTACCTCCGATCGATCGGACACTGTTCCGATCGATCGGAAATACAATCTGTCTCCATGAGTTTTTTAGTGTTTTGGCAGGTCCGATGGATCGGGAATGGCTCCGATCGATCGGAAATCAGTTCTGGAGTCCAAATCTTCATTTTGCACTCTTTTCCTCCCTTTTTTGCCTTGGCACCTACAATATGCAAATATAGTTTTCTTAGGCAATATCAACTCAAAATGGTGGGATGAACTTATGTGTAAAGGATGTGCAAATGTATGTATATATTTGGCACATCATGAAGAAATGGAGATACACACCTATATACGACTTATTTTTGCGTCTTGCACAACCATGTATAGAATATCAGTCATGTTGAATATTTTTCTTCTTGTTTCGCAGACAATATTGCAGCGGTTTTTGATGAATCACAAAAAGTTTCAGCTGCCCTAAACAAGGTACCTTAGACTTCTATAGATTCATAGATCTTCATAAGTTTCAACACTACGTTTGGCTTAAATGCAGGAGTAGCACAATTTACTCAGGCTGCTGGGACAAGCAGAGAAGTAAATGTGACACTTCAGAACCACTCAGGTGAACCAGTAATATCTACTCGGATTCCAAATGTATGCTACACTGGAGGAAAATTTCCTAAAAGTAACAAGGAACCAAGGATTGTGCGACAAAGCTTACCGAGAGCGATTGAGGGTAAAGTGGTGGTGTCTTTTAATTAAGTTGTTCATGTGTTTCCTTTTTTCACTTGTTTGTATTGTATTGTATTTCCTCTGGCAGCTCCAAAGAGAGAAGATGGACTCTGATTTACGAACTGTTGGCAACGAAAATGAAGATTTGAAGAGGGAGAATGAACGGTTGAGATCAGAGAAAGATATGATGGATCAAAGTCTGCAAGAGAGAGCAACTGAGAACCAGAGACTACAGAATGAAATATGTTGTTCGAGTGGAAAGATTAGTCAGCGACAAGTTCTTGTAGATGCATTTTCACGTAAGCTAGTAAGATTTTTCATCTCTTTTTATTTCTCAGGTTTCTTTGTGCTTTACATGTCTTTCAATTTTCGTATATTTCCTCTATAAAAGGAGATTTTCCTATTTGAGTCATCATTGAACTCGATGTTGTTAATCATACACACATCATTGTCACTTACAAACTTTGATTAATCTAATCATGAAATAGACTTGTCGATTATTTGATGTGTAACATTAAGATAATTTTCTCACAGCTGCTTCCAAATCATGCGGATCGCCAGCTTTTAATGCTTAGACAAGAAACAGCTTTACTGCATGGAAATGTCACCTGGAATGATCAAATGGAAGAGCAGAAACTACTTTTGGAACGAAAAATCAATTTGGAACATCAGAGCAGATCCCTGAAAATTCAAGTTCAAGCTCAGTGCGAGATGATCTACAACGAGAAGAACCATCAAGAGAGACAACTATGACCGGGTATATTTCTTTTTTACACCCCACATAGAATAGAAATACATGAAATCAGGTTATGTAGAGACACGGAGAACTTGAATGTTGTACCTCGTGGGATCATATTGAATATTTGACATACTTTCCATACCTTGCTAAAAAAACTGATCCTTGTTTACCAACCACACATTGTATAAGCCCTGTTTGAAGAAACACTTTCCACGACCGTCTCTTCGCCTCCTTTGTTGTTGCATAACTCTTGCCTCATAAGGAAGTTGACCTTTTTGTTTATTGGAGTCTTGAATCTTTCTCTAGATTTGATTCTCACACTAGATTTTAGCATCAAGATCTGCAAATAATGACCTTAACATCAGCTGCACAATTCACCAATAACCTTAATCCAAATGCTCAAATCCATGTATAAACGGCATTTATGATAAAATGCATCCCACATCCAGATATTTAGAACAGCATGCTTTCATTTCAACAACTGAAACTTCAAGAAAATACAACAATTTCAAGGACACATTAAAAAAAAAGTGTCATTTATTCACTGCCGGTAGATACAACGGTTGGTACATAACGATATTGCAGATTATACATTTACCTTGACATCTACAAAGTTCACAAATGCAAACATAATCTTGTGCGAGCAGAATTTCTTTCGGAATTTGGAGATGAAGCTTGCAGACAGCTAAACAGCCCAGATTTTCATGCATGACCACAAAGTCGGATGACAGTTTCCACAGCTCGCAAGTTCTGAGTCACAATTTATTTCTACAATAACATTAATAAATGAATATATCAAGATTAAAAGCCTTCACATCAAAACATAATGCTTTTAAAGAGAGGAAAGGAAAAGGCATTACAGAGTACAACATTAACAAAGTTAATAAGTAACAAATACTTTGCACGGGAAGTTGCCTGCAAACCAGTACTATGATTTTAGTTCCAAGATACAGAAAGTGGTCTGTATTACTCTCTTACAGAAACCTCAATCTCTGCCGAAACAAAACTGCTCCACACCCCTACTATGTAGATTCCTGCACATGCACCCACACACATACACAAGACACTACCACAAAAAAATTCTCCCACGTTAGCAATCAAAAGAAATAGCAAAGACATCTACAATAGATAGCTGAAGCTTCGCCAATAAGGATGGCCACTTAAACTACTTAATTCTTCAAATCTACAACGACATTATAGGAGTACTTGCATAGCTCACTGCTTCAAGTGGGTTTTCTCAAACAAAGCACATAATTGAGGTACTGAATATCAATTACATAAGCATTCTGCTCAGTTGACAAGTACATTCTAGATCAAAACAACACATAATGATAAACAAGCGCATCTTGTGGCACCAATAAAATTTCTGGATGCATCAAGGAGTGATTTTTTCCATAGCTAGATGAACACATACAGCAACCATGATGCCGTACTGCCTTACAATTTTGCCTTTTATTCAGTTTAGTACAAAACCCCAAGCTTCCCTACAATTTTTCTGTAAACCATTGGTTTACAATAAAACTCCAAGTTGGGGGAGATTGGTAATACATATAAACCTCTTGAAGAAACTCACCCTTGCTTTTGGATATGGAAACAAGGGATAAAAAGGAAATATAAAGAACATTATATTCCATTTTGGTAGTAACAATAAGGGTGCAACTTGCTTTAAACTCAGTCGAGTAAATAGATCCATAACATCTAAAAGAGAGAATATGAAAATCAATATTTCCATTATACAAAACTAAAGTGCCTAAGCTACGAATAAAGAAGAACTGCCAATTGAATTGCGTTTCAACAACTTGAAATGCTCCTCTTTCTATCGAGACAAACTGCTGCAGAGATAGCTAGCAAGACTGTTGCAGTTATTGGAAAGACTAATCTAGAAGAAGGGAAGGCAAATAAGTGTAATCGCTCGCACTATTACAATGCACGACAAAAAAACTGACCACATGTTTTTCATCATCATCAAGCCTTTATGCCAAAGATTTTGGATTAATTCATAAAGTTTGAAGAGTTTACATTAACTGACATCCTACTCCTTTATCCGGGCTTAGGAGTAGCTGTGTTACCAGACATAGTTAAATAATAACATGCTTGTAAGCTAATAAAATGTAACCTATTCCCAAAACATTCATAGTAGAGAGGACTTGGAGATTTGTGTGCAACAACCTATTGCAGCAAAAAGAAAGTCTAATTTTCTAAAGAATAAATTAAAAGCTATAAGGCAATGGATGGTTGACCCTATATAACTAGAGCTGAAATCAGTCGGGAATCCAAAATGACAAAAATTTTAGTAGCGTAATCGAAGAAACGGACTACAATAATATCCAATTGCATTATCAACCTTAACAAACTAACATACTAAGCCAATAGAAAAGAAACATTTTTATTTGTAAATAAGCTTCTACTCTCAATAATAACATGATTAGGAAATTTTGTATCAGATTCCAAACTCCTATCATCGATATGTAGAGTCGATTATAAGTCCATATAACTGAGACTACCACTCCATCTAAGTATTTCCATGTATTTGTATGATCAATGTGTTACAAATATTCAACATAATTGTCCCATACTTAGATATAAAGAACTGATTAGACATCAGAATAAGAATAAATAAGAACTCACATAACATTGTCGATTTCAATATAAAATCTCAACATTGCTACATCCGCAAATGCATGACTGGATTTATATTTTAACTAATTTTTTATTGCTTCACCAACAAAAGATCTCTGCAATCATATCCATGCAAATTAACAATATTCACACATTAAACGGATTAGGGGTGCGTATCGCATAACACAAGCCTAAGTCCTCCTTGAGCAACAAGCGCAGCAGGAAATTTGCATGAGTATATACTTCAGGCTAGTATGAGTCTCATGTATGTTATGACTGGAAAAATACGACATAGTTGATACATAGCAGAGATAATTCTTAGAGTGATAATTGAGAATTGATGAGCCAAATTGATGTTGAAAGATAGATGAATGTCCACAGATTTGATAGATTAATCAGTATATCATCAAAATAAATTGATAAATGATAACATTGTAGAACATATTACTTGTAATTATATTCCACCACTTGCGATCAGGAATATAAGTTGTGCTCTTCCATCTTAATTTTCTTTTTCATCCTCTCAACAACAAGAAGGGTCTTCCTCTCGTGCTCTACAGAGCTTTCAACCAATTCACAATCAAAGAGATAGGAACTTACAGACCAAAAAAGACATATGCATAGGCTAGGGTTTAGGGAAACAAACAGTAATCAGCATCCTTCGACCACAATCAAAGAAACAGAAAATTGCAAGCCAAAAAGACACAAAAACATAGGTTAGGGTTTGGGGAAACCAACAGCAATCAGCTTCCCTCCAAGAAACATGAAATTACATGACAAAAAGACACACATATGCTAGGTTTGGGGAAACCACAGTAGTCAGATTGATATGAAGTATGAACCTGCAAATATTGTCAATATTTGGCAAGAAAGTAGGATCTACTTATTTTACAAGAAAAAGTTGCAAGCAAGGAATCCGAAGAAATAAAAAAAAACACTATAGCTTGTCATGAAGCTGTTTTGAGAACAAGGAAGTCTAAATTTGAAGCTAAATTAGAGAGAAAGCGTAAATTGGTTGAAGATGAAATTGTGACCAAGAGAAGGGCTTGGGTGTTGAGGGAGATTGATCAGAACCAAAGGGAAGACCTGTTTCTGAAAAGAGATCATGACTACTTCAGTCAAAGTCATTAGTAGAAAAAGAGAGAGATGTTGCTGAAAAGTTGAATCATCTGCTAGACAAATAAAGAAGTTTGAATGATGCCCAGATGGATGTTGAGCTTAAGAAATTGCTCTTACAAGGTGAAAAAGAATAAATTGTTAAAACGAAACTCAATCTTCAGGAGTCATGGGATTCTCTGGAAGATAAAAATAAGCAAGTTGATTATGGTAAGGAAAAACTGATATATGGAAGAGCCTTAGTTCTGGAGCCTTGGATTTGGAAAAGGTAGATGCTTGCATTGCTTGTTCATTGAAGTCAATAATTAACTTGATCGCATCTTCTGATTTTAAAGATGATAGTGTCACATCGACACTTGAAGTTCATACTGCTGCTTGGAGTACTTTGAGGAATGCAAAATGTATTTTGGACCATGGTGGATTGATATTGGCTGACAAATATGCTAGTGTTGAATTCTTTGGGATGTTACTTGTTACTGTGTTTGTTCTGGTGTTCTTATTGTTTGGCATTTCAGTTTTACTTGTGTTTGTGGGAAACTATGTGCTAAATCAGTTCTACTACATTCTTGGGTTCATGTTCTTGGTCTTCATAATCCTCCTGGTCACTTGTGCTGAGATGACAACTGTGCTTTGCAACTTCTAGTTGTGCAGTGAGAGCACCTGCAGCAGATTACCTTAACAGATTCCCTAAAATACAAACAAAATGCCACTTTTCTCTATTTTACAGATTCCCTATCTAACCAACACTGCATCAGATTACCTATCATATTCTCTACTGCATTAAAATAATCTCTCTTTCTATTGTCTTTTCTATTAATATAAATTACTTCTATTTAAAATAATTTTAATTCAATTTAAAATAATAGATTAATTATATTTGAAATAAATCAATTATTTTTATTTAAAATAATAAATTAATGCTATTAAAAATTGGAGAAGATTAATTATTTTCTTTGACAATAGAGGAGTGAGGAGAGAAGAAAGTGAGGAGAGAGAGAAAGAAAGGAGAGAGAAAGACGGGAGGGAGGGAAAAAAGTGAGGATAGAGAAAGAGAGGAGAGAGAAAAGTGAGGAGAGAAATAGAGGGGAGAGAGGGGAGAGAGAAATAGAGGAGAGAGAAAGAAAGGAGAGAGAAAGAGATAGAGGGGAGAGAGAAGAGTGAGGAGAGAGAAAGAGAGGAGAGAGAGAAGTGAGGAGAGAGAAAAGAGAGGAGAGAATAAAGTAATAAATTGTATTATTTTATGTTTAGAGAAGTGAATAGTGGTTCTCTAGATGTAAGGAATCGCTGTTCATGTTCTGTAAAATAGGGAACCTCTAGGTAATCTAATGCAGAGCTAAATTTTGACAAATTCTCTACAATAGTTCTCTATTTTACAGATAGACACATGTTTAAGTAATCTGATGTGGATGCTCTGAGAATGACTACCTTTGGTGGTGGAGATCTTACCTTACATCATGGTCGTCCACACTATGTCTCTTCCTATATGCCATCCTTTCTGTCCATCAATTGATAGAGAATGCAGATGAGTGCATAAGATTTAATAAAGAGACTTCAGCAACTCTTGTAGTGAACAAACTTAAAGTGGCCTACAGATTGCTGCGAAAGTGGAAAAGATTAGGAATGGAGAAGACGTGGCTATGACTAAGAAGATAGGGAAGACAGTTTCATTAGTTCATGACAAGATTGGTGCATCTCCTGGTTTGTATTGGAAAGTAATTACCATATGCAAATAGCAGAGGATCCCAGATTGGTGCATCTCCTGGTTTCTATTGGAAAGTAATTACCATATGCAAATAGCAGAGAATGGGATCCTGGTGGAACTGTCTTTCTAAATTCAATGGTGATGCATTTCAGTCTTATATCCTTGAGGACAAGGATGATCTTAAGGAGGAAGTACTGATATGAACCTACAAATATTGTCAGTATTTGTTAGTTCTGGTATTCTGCCTTTAAGTAATTCTGTGATGTTTAACAGAATGCTTAATTGGCACTAATGGAGGCACTAAAAGTGTTTCGTTAAGTCGGGTAGGTTTTCATAAAAGTAATCACATATTAGCTTGTAAAACACAATTTATGAAATAAATAGAAAGAAGAGTTCTCTTCACGTGTATTATCCTTTGTTGCTTTCTCTGTAAACTTCTTCTACCTTCCACCGCCATTACCTCTTCTTGCTAAGTTTAGGTTTGAAAGGGGTTCTATCATAGCTTCCTTCCCCCGCAATCGAAGAAATTGGAATGTGTACACCAAAACTAAACATATGCATAGGCTAGGGTTTGGGGACAGTAATTAACAAGGTAGTCAAAATCGGGATTTTACCTAAAATCAGAAAGGGGGTGTAAAATCGAAATCGAAAAATCATATCGTAAAATCGTAAGATTTTATGTATTTTGTAGAATTAAGTATAATTATCAATAATATAACACAAAAATGTCAAGAATAATTACATTTGAATAATGATCACTAAAATTACATTGAATAATATATTATAATAATACATCAATACATCATAGTTTGATTGAAACAGTGAATGAGGCTCTTCAGCAAAACAGTGCACTTGATGAAACACTGCATAGGAGAGCCTTCTAGTGAAACGGTGCCTTTTGGTGAACATTCCAAGATGGAATTAATCAGACCAAGGTTAACTAACTGAACCATTAGAGTGACTATCATTCGCACCATAATAACTCCCCCAAATCAAACCCTAGCCGCAAAGCTGAGAACCCATACGAAGAAGATGAAGCAGGACCTGACAGAAGCTGTCCAAAAGAGATCGAATACTCCAGCTTATCACTAGTTGCGTTGGGACTATGAGAGATGGGTTTTCTCCGGTGACAATTTCGCTACAAGAAGCAGCCGCACCAAACTTCTCAGAGTCGAAGGAGAGGAGAAACCCTAAACAACTCCTAATGGAAACAAATACTAAAAGGAAAGAAAAAAACTACTCCTAATTAAAAAGATATTTGACCCTAAAAGCTACTTGTTTAACAAGGAATAGAGTTCCTAAAATACCATAATAAAAAACAGAAAAATAATTAATTTCGTTTTTCTAACTAACCTGGAAATTACGATAATATTCTCGCTTCAAAAATCTATAGAAAACATAATAAAATAAAAGTGACCTAACAATTATTATACTACCTAATAAAACATAAAATCCAACATAAACCTAATTGAAAAGGACCTAAACTTCCAAATAAACCATAATCCAAAATCCCATTATCTTTGAATCAATTTTTTTTTTTTCATCATTCTCCCCTTATTGGAGAAAACTCGACCTCAAGTTTTAAAGAATTTAAGTAGGAAAGCTCTTGACTACTTGACCATCCTCATCGTCATTATCGGCTTATCCACTCACTGCATGATCATTATTACAAAGAAAGAAGAAAGAAGACCAATCATATGTTCAATCAGCCATCTTAGTCATTCAAACTCAAAAGAATTTGGGATGATGAACAAACAGAAAAAGAAGAAGAATTTCTGGGGCAAGGCAACCAAAACAGAAATTGAGATCAAAACTCGTCGATTCTAATATTTTAGTGGGGGCGGTTATAGACACCACTGTTTTTGTTATATACAACACCATAAATTTTTTGTATTTTTTAGACAATAATAACCTTTAACAAAATGACTAAAAAACACATTAACATTTGATGTTAAATACAACGCTAATATCCGTAAAGTAATCACATGTGCGTAAAAAAAAATTTACGGCATGTGAGAAGCCTTCCCTCTCGATATGTACTAGGGAAACACATGGATATGAATTGCAAAATCGCAAATCACCTTGTTGATTGTGATTTGGAACCCAAAGTCTCCATTTTCTTGAAGATCCAAAACAACATCCACCAAATCATCGTCTGCAGCATCTTCACTAGAATCAATCATTGCCTTCTTTAGTCTGTTATTCAATGATTTTTACGAGGATCAAATCTATCTTTTTATTCAGCCAACTCGACCATTTTTCATAAGAGTGGTATAAATTTTTCATGGTCCTTGGTTCTCCCACCGAAGGCTGTTCTTGATGTGCTCTCATATGGTAAAAAAATTAACATCTCGCTAAGATTGATCTTTGATCCTACCTTGGAATAAATTGAATTAACAAACTCCTTTACCTCTTTTTACCAGAACTGGCATCATCGCTTGCATCTTTCTTGCGCTTAGCAGCTCCAGTGTGCAAATCTTCCTCATTTGTCTCCAATACCCTCGTACGGTGCAAAAGAGATAAGTCCTACGAGCGAAAGTGTAGTACAATGATGTTATTGTGATCTTATATATGTTTGTTTTGGTTTATTTCAATGGATCATTGTATTAATTCTTGTTTTGTATATGTGGGTGTATTTTAATCAAAATCTATCAAGGGTATAATAATAAATTTATAGTAGTGTATTTATAAAAACACATACATTTTAACCGGTGGTGTTGTATTTAGCGATGTATTTAACCATCCCCTATTGTAATTCGGTTAACGTCTCCATCTGATTACCCAGAAAATTGTAGCTCACAACAAATAATCTGTGTAGAACATAACACAATCTACAGATAATGTGAAGAAGAGACACTAGATAATGTGAAGAATAGACACTGAAGAGGAGTTTGCAAGAAACAATTACCTCTCCTTCCTCGAGGCGATTAAGGCAGGTGGCTCTTGAAAAGGCGCAGCACTTTCTACTTTCTCGGCTCTTTTTCAATTTGTCAAAAACAGCATAGTAGAGCAGCTGTCTCAAAAAGAAAGCAAGATGGTTAGATTACCATTTTACAGGCTTGCTTTTTTTCTTCTCATAAAGTAAGGCCTGACAGGGGCAGTAAAGGGGTGAGGGGAAGGGTGGGAATTGAATATGAGTTGCATAGGAGATGGCACACGCCCTTGACGTCAGGAATAATGAGATAAGCCCAACAAAAAATAAAAAGAGTAATGAAGAAACTCATCCATGATTTTTGGGACAAACTAATTTGCATAATGTTAAAATCATGGATGAGTTTACTTCATTACTCCTTTTATTTTTTATGTACATATCGAATTCTTTGTTCTAACATCATGATTTGCAAATAATAATTTTAACATCAGCTGTACAACTCACAACCTCAAAAGAAACAATGCCAAAATCCATATGCTCAATTCACGAATAAAAATGGCTTTTATGATATAATGCAACCAGATGATATTTTCATTGCACCTACTGCTACTTCAAGAAATAATCATATATGTAGGGTAAAGATTATATGCCGACAGGAAACCACTACCCTCAGTGACAAACTAAAAAAGAATAGTTTATTCAGTGGCGGTAGATTTGCAGATCAATAGTAAGTACATACTGCAATCTGCAGGTTATACATTTACCTTAACATCAACAACGTCTGCAAATGCTAACACAACCTTGTGTATCAACTTCAACAAACTAAATTTCCTTCAGAATTTGGAAATGAACCTTGCAGCGAGCTAAACTACCCAGATTGTTTCATTCTTGACCAACAAGTTGGATATGCATTTTCCACTACTCATAAGTTCTGAGTCACAATTCATTCATACACTAATATATAAGTAACTGAATATATTACGATTATAAACTTTCACATGAAAACATAATGCTTTTAAAGAGAGGATGGGGAAACGGATTTTATAGAGTACACCGTAGAAAACTTATTAATTAAGAAATGCTTTGTTATGGAAGTCACAAGCAAAACAGTAGTTACCAAAGAAAAATCTTAAATCCAAGATGCACCAGCAGTAATTCGTACCTAAAAATCTCTGAGCTACCACTTGTCTCGAAGTTCAAATCACATTCCACTGGACAACCATTATGGAACATAAAGGAAAGAAAATCTCATATGGTGCCAATTCAGAAGTCCACAGCAAGGCTCAATGGTTCTGAGCTGAACCAAACTTCAATTATTATCTACCCTGCAAAGCATAGCCAATTTGTGACATAAAATTGATTGAACTTGGCTAGCAGTGTATTTATCTAAGGCGAAAATTGACAACTTTTAACAGTTCATCAATATGCCATCCCATAATTATGAACCTCACCATCAAGCAATATACTAAAATTACCAAAATAGCATTACACTCAAGGGGTCCAAATACGCATGCTTCCATTTTAAGCACTCTTACATCTAGAAGCATAAAATAGAAGATCAGACAATCTTCTTCCCAAGCTCTAGAAAGATGCAATTAAGAAAACCATCTAATCCAAGTGAAAAACTATAGGACGACTAAAACCCACAGGCATTGCAAGAAAGGAAATGAAGAATGGATAACCAATCAAGAGATGTTGGATTTTCATATCAACGAGTAGTAGCCTAAAACCTTCTCCTCGATCTATTCACAGGAACTATGTGATGTACCAGGAACAAATGCCAGCAAAAACATAGAATAACATTAGACAAAATCATGCTACATATAGATTGTTTAACACAAGAAATAACTTCACAGTTTCTCGGAAGAAGAAATGTAACAAGATTATGAAGCAAGGATTCCTTTGATAAAAGGACTTTCCATGTTCTTGTTTTGTTACTGAAGTTCCCTATCTTCAGACTATGGCCAACTCTGGTAATAAGAGTACCAAAAAAATCATTTAATTATAAACAACAATCGTCCGACTACAAGTAATTAGCAGTAATTTGCACATTAAGCGGCCTTCTGAATGCATTCATACATCTACCAAGCTTTACGAAGATCTATTTCTCTGAGAAAGCTCAATCTCCAACAATTTGCCTTATAATTTTGTTGTTAATTCGGTTACGACAAAACCGGAAGCTGGGGGGGGGGGGGTATGGTATAGCCACTCAAAGAACCAGTGCATGAGTAATGCATTACATAATATACATGATTGTTCCATACTTTGAGTACAAAATTAAAGAATCGATTATGCATAGCATAAAAAATAAGAAATTACATAACACTTCCGATTTCAATATCGAGAAATGCGGCTCAATGGTGTGGTATATTTTAAAATAATTTCTTTTCACTTCACCGACAAAAGACCTCTGAAATCATGTTCTGTGTAACTTAACAATATTCCTAGACCATGCAAACTAGGGGAGCTTATAGCACAACGCGAGCCTAAATCAACCTCGAGCAACAAGCATAGTATGAGATAGCCATATATAAACTTCAGGCTAGAACGAGTCTCATATATGTTATGAAAGAAAAAGTATGACATAGTTGCCATGTAGCAGAGATAATTCTTAAGAGCCATCATGGAGCATTGATGAGACAAATGGGCAGGGAAAAATAGATGCTTGTCCACAGATTTGATAGACTAATACTATATCATCAAAAGCAATTTATAACACTGTAGAACATATTGCTTGGAATTTTATCCCACTACTGGCAAGAAGAGACATACACATATGCTAGGATTTGGGGAAACCAACAGTAATCAGCTTATTGCACACCGAAAAGACACATAGGCATGGGCTAGGGTTTGGGGCCAGTAATCAGTCTCCACCATTGCCGCCACATAAGAAGGCAAGCACCATGTAATCGACAGAGAGTTGGATGTCAACATTCTCCTCAATTGCCAGCTTGTTCTGCTCAAGCATTCTGGCACCTTCTGACTCCATCTCTTCCACTTTGGCTTTCATTTTGTTCAGCCTCTTCTTCATGCGTTCAATTTTTGCTTTCTTCTTTGACATCATTGCAGTCAGCTTCTCCACTGTAGCCTTCAGTTAGTTTTGTTTGGGAGAGCGAATGAGAACTAGTTAAAAAAGTGCGGAAAAAAGAAGCATCAATTGATTTGAAAATCTAACGGTACAAACCACAAGGCTCCTTCTCTTTGTCCTGCGGCGCCGTAGTCCAGAACCCTTGGCCTTTTTCTGTGTCATCACTAACATGGCCGATCCCGGGGCTTGATTACCTGTTTAAATACATTTAGGAGATTTGTCAGTATCGCTTTCTCCACTCACTGCAGAGTCCATTCTCATTATTGCCAAAATTCACAACTGAGAAATCCAATTAGCCATCTTAGGCCATTCAAATTCTTCAATGGTGAAAGAATTTCGGTTGATGAACGACTATGAAGGGGAAGAGATGGAAAATTTAAAGCGCAACGAAGCCAGAACAGAAATCCCGATCAAAACTCGGCGATTTTAATATTATGAAGCATAATTAGGCTAAAATTGAAGATCTGAGTAAACAGATATTGTACACACGAAGTGAAGAAGAATAGGAATGAAGAAAAGAGGTCAATACCTTCAGTCATTTCTTTCTGACGTTGTTTCCAGGCAGGTTTCGTTGTGCTCTTGCTCTTCAAATACAGCATCTGCTCTCAGGAGAGAGATTTGAGAACTACTTTCTTCCGCTGTGAAAAAAGAACGGCGGAACTATTTGTACCCCAAAATTACTTCTTACACCCCCTGTCAGATTGTTGTCTAATCACAACCCACCTGTCACCTTTATATGAAAAGAGGAGGTTACAGCGAAATGACCATTTGGCCCAAAAGTCACAGAAAAGCTGACAAAAACTCAGAAACTTTCATATCAGCTGTGAAAGCATTCATGCACAGAACTCAATAAAAACATCTTTTGGTTGATAAAGATAGCAAATATCACATTTAACATTTTTTTTTTAAACTTTTTTTCCCTGTTTTTCCTTTCACCATGACAGCCTTAAAAAAGCATTTATTTATGCAGTACACACACGGTATTTATGTTCTACTTTGGTTGTATTTGGAATCCGTATATGATAAAAAGAGTATAAAAATATTGTTTGTTCTTTGATCATTAAATGTTTGTGTCAAAAAGTTCCAAAAGGCCAAAAACCATAAGAGGAAGTGTTGTTCCATTTAATGCAAAAGGCCTGACTGTCTGAGTCCCCCCAATTATGAATGTTTGTCCTATACATATATGTAGTCTACATACATAGTTTATACATACACACATATAGTCCACATACGTCCTCATCCTAATCTATGCAATTTGGTGTCTAGTTATAACTTATAAGCACACACAATGTATGACTGTAGATAACATTAAAATAGTTCCCTATTCAAATAAAACTCCCTCATTGTAATGAATGTGGACCAACTTGTCCCAATTACAGATAAGCTTTTGAAAGGAACATTTAGAAAATTAATAGAGGGGGTTTATAAATATAATATCAAATTTAAAAATTATATTAAATTTTTTATCATTACATTTTATTTCATATGAGATTATATTTAAGGCGTATTTTTAATTGTTTACAAATATCAAATTAAATTTTATATTTAAAGTGTATTTGTTTCAATAGTGGTTTAAATAGTAAAAATGAGGGTGTCAATAGCATTACCCTTTTTAAATCCTGGTGTTTGTTTTAACAGCTACATATTTACAAGCTTTATATTCATGCCTAAATCATTTGTTGTGTTTTTATCTATGTGTCATCCAAAAGCAATTAACGTGATTTTTTTACAAAAATTTTGTTCAGATTGGGCTTATGCTAAATGTTGCAGCTCCTCATTTTCTTTACCTTTTATGCCAATATTTTAAAAAATTCTCAAAAATATTATACATTTCAATGATTTTGAATCTAATTTTGTATTTTATGTTGAATAAAAAACTAAATTCATCAAATAAGATGCATGAAAAACTTAAATGGTTGTGTAAAGTGCAAAATGTTATAAAGAATTGTCAAAGTAGAATTGGTGTCAAATTAGCTGTAACAAATGAGAGTGAGTTAGTAACAATGGCCTTGGAAGAAATATGCGAAAGATCATAGAAACGCAAGAAGAAACCTTGTAGTGCACCTAACCTACACCAATCAATATACTATAAACCCCGTCTATTTTAGGATTTATTCACAAATCGTATTATTAGGCTAGCTAAAACAAAATTCTTCAAACACTACACAAAAAAGAAGAAGAAAAAAGGTCAGAGACCCTTCTTTTTAAATTTTATGCTTCCAATTACGCGTTTGTTTTTACTCCATTTATTAAATTTAATATTTTTATTTACTTTCCTCGTGATGACCTGTCCCGCTCTTAGTTAGTATATTAAGTCCTTGAACATAGTAGTACAACTCTGCCACGTGTATTAAGGATGAAAAAAAGCAAAGAGTGTGTGGGGGAGTTCTCTCCGTTGATCTCTCTCTTAATCACTTTCTGTCATTCTTTAGCCGTGTCTTTGTCTCTTGATTGACCACCTTTACTTCCTTCACACATAAATGAGACAAGCCTCCAATAAGGCACCAAAACCAAAAAATGTCTAATCAATAGGGGTGTAAATAGTAAAAATAGGGGGTGTATATAGCAGGACCCAAAAAGAATGGAGCAGATGCCATATATACAGCTTCAAAAGTTGAAAAGGGGTCGGACTGTTTGCAGACGGAAATGACGGTTGGTATGTGATTTGGATTATAGTGGGTAAAGCCAAATCGATAACTCAAGGGTGTCCCACAATTTTCCGTCGAACGAGGGGTTAGTGAGAAAGCAGGGACACCTCACCGATTCGCGCGAGTAGTCTTTGCTCTCTCTCCTCACTTGTCAACTTTGGCCTTTAAAATCAAGCAAGTTGCTAATTGATATATTCGTACTCTGATAGTCGCTGACGTAAGGGTAAGGCTTGAATGAGTCTGTTTTTCTTTACACAACTACAAAAGAGAATCAAATACGGGTCACCGACCTTTCTATGATATTTTGCAGGAGCACCGTCGATTTTCATCGTCTATCACACATTCACACTTTACCCACCGTTGCTTCGGAAAGCATTCCTATAAGAGCAATCACTGATGGTTTTTTTAATGGGGAATAAATAATGTATAGAGATTTATGTTTTATTGATATGATTATATTGAGAATGTGTTTTGTTGACGTGGTTGTCTCAATAAAATATATTGATAAATTGTTGGCTTTATTTTTGTGCAATAAAGATGAGATCCGATATTGATTTTTGTATAAAAATATAAGTGTGTGCGTTGTGAGACCCACCTGAGAACAAAGATATGGACATGACATTTGTCATGCCTACATCAATAATGAACCAACAAAAATGAGCAAGCTAATTTGATCCATTGGAGTTTCTTATTTTACTTGGGTCATTAGAATAGGCAAACAAAACACTCCATGGGCCATCAAATACCAACCATTGCAAGTGCTCTAAGCGCTTCAGTAGCTATGAAAGAGAGGATGTTGCTTTTGGCTTTGCCATAACCAGAGGATATGATTCGGACACTATATTGGTGAGCCTAAGAGTATGTTTGGATTGAGAAATTTGGAGGGAAGGAAATGGAAGGGAAAGAGAGGTTCATTCCAATTCTTTTATTTGGATAGTTTATAAAAAAATTCAGATGAGGTATTTGGAGGGAATTGGAGTGAAGGCTTCATTAAATTTTTATCAAAATTTTTTCTCCCCAAAATGGAGTCATTTGGAGGGAAGAGATTACTAATTAAGTCATTTATAAGTTAAATACTTATTTTACCCTTATACATAATATTTTAACATAAAACTAAGGATAAATTAGTAAATTAAATAAATTTTATTTCCTTTCTTTCTTTATCTATCCAAACATGGGAGAGGGAAAAATATTCCCCCTTCCCCCTTCCCCCTCCCTTCTCTCGCCCTCCCTTCCCTTCCCTTCCCTCCCCTTCCCTTCCCTCCACTCCACTCCACTCCAAATCCCTCAATCCAAAGGGAAGAGAGGAGAAATAGACTTTTCTTTAAGTTCCCTTATTTGGATAGTTTATAAAAAATTAAGGAAATGGATTTGAAGAGAATTGGAGAGAAGATTTCAATAAGAGTCTTTTTGGATTGAGGAAAGGAAAGGGAAAAGAAGGGAAGAGAAGGAATAATACATTGCTCTCTCCCATGTTTGGATAGCTAAAAAAAAGAAAGAAAACAATACAAAAAACAATAGTGATACTAAACATGACCTTAATTAGTCATCATTTCCCTCCAAATGACTCTATTTTGGGAGAAAGAATTTTGATAAAAATTTAATGAAATCTTCCCTTTAAATCCCTCCCCATATTTTTTTATAAACTATTTAATTTTTTTATAAACTATCCAAACAAGATAATTGAAAAGAAAATCTATTTTCCTTTGCTTTCCTTCCCCTAAATTTCTCAATCTAGACAACTTTTAGAGTGCAATTTTATTTTAGGCAAAAACAAAAGTAAAAGCAAAATCAATCAGACTGAATCCGGTGGTTGGTACAAGAAAATAGAAAAAAAGACGAAGCTCGGGCTGGAGCGGGGACCAAGAATAGTGAAAGCATCCACATCCATGACCACCATTCTACAAACCAACGTGTGCCACATAATACATCTATCCAAACTTACCAATTACCATACGTTTCTTCAAATAATCCAAGAAAAATAATTATGATAACACACGTGGACTTTAACCTTCTATTTTTCATGGTAGCGCTTACAAGCCTCTTTTCTTTTCTCCTGATCCTGAGGGTTTGCTGGTGCTATTTCCCTAATTGCATTGTGTAAACATGTGGCCCCCATTATTATAATTTTCAATCAAATTGGTTAATCCTTGTTATTGGATAAGGATAAAGACTCTCAAATTTAGGTTGAGTCTATATCCAAGGATCATATATTGGTATGAATCTATCACATCAGCTAGAGAGTTTATATTAACTGAAATATTCTAATAACACACAATACATACAATAAAATTATTACATTCGTTTTTTTTTATAGAACATTCTTTATTTTTTAAGATTATCTCTTGATGTTCCATTTATAGAAACCAGTGATCACAACACTGCTCCTAAGACATGTGAAGTCCTACCACAAAAGTCTTCTACTACTATTGCTCCTAAGGATGCGTTTGGTATGGGGGTAAGAATTTGGGGTATAATTTGTTACTCATGTAAATGTTACAAGGGTAATAATAATTATGGAGAATAATTGTTACCATTGTTTGGTAAAGAAGGGTAAAATTTACCTAAGCATTCATTACTTTTGTTTGTTACGGCTATACGTTACTGGTGTAATACCATTACCCTTGTTTGTTATTATTGTAATGAATCAAACTAGAAAAAAGTAAGATCATGTTTTTTTTTTTTATTGTTACGACTATAATGTATCAAAATTTAAAAAATATAGATACATATGCATATATATATATAAATATACACACACACATGCAGACACATATTATATATATATATATATATATATATATATATATAAGTTTCTAGTGTGAAATTCTTCTCGTTGGAGCTTATTTTCAATTACCATGTGTGAGGAGTTTTTTCGGGATTTAATTAAGGGAGTAATAGGTTAGAGTAAAACTGTCTATTACTGCTTAATTACTAAAATTTATTACAGGAGTAAAGATTATACTAACATAACAAACACAAGTAAACTTAAAATTTAATTACTCTTGTAACCATTACACCTCATTACCCCTCTACCAAACGCATCATAAGTGTTAAGTTTATGAAAAGATACGGAAATTTGGGAGAAAATCACTTATTATTGAAGAACATGCTTGCCTATATTATAGCCTTACAGAACAACTCTGGAAACAAGAAGAAAATGGCCCACGTCTAACAATCCTAATAACGTGGTAGGACTAAGGCAAAATAAAGATGCTACCCTTAACAATAGGGATTTGTTGACTGAGTGGTAACAAACCACTAAAACACTAAAACATACTTAACAATTCCTCCCTTAAACTGAGTGCTACAGTCAGTCGATTTATATTAGTCACAGAACAAACTCCCAATAGCCCTCGCAGCTTCAAGAACACATCCAGCTTGAGTGGTTTAGTCATCACATCAGCTAACTGTTCCGGTGTGCCACAGTGCACCAGCTCCACAGTGCCAGCTTTTGTGAGCTCTCAAAGGAAATGAAAACGCACATCTATATGTTTACTACGACCATGCATTACTGAATTTTTCGAAAGCTTGATCGCAGAGCTACTATCACAACGAATAATAGTTGACTTGTCTTGATTCTGATCCAACTTTCCCAGCACCCTTTTCAACCATACTGCCTGACATGCACATGAAGCTGCAGCAATAAATTATGCCTCTATGGTAGATAGCTTACAACTGGTTGCTTTCTTGATGACCACGATACTGCTCCTAAACTCAATAAGAACACATAACCTGAAGTGCTCTTTCTATCTTCCAAATCTCCAGCATAATCACTATCAGTGTAAGCAATAAGTTCATCATCTCCTCCCTTCTTATAGAAAATCCAAGCCCAGATGTTCCCTGTAAATATCTCAGAACCTTTTTTACCACTTGTATATGAAGCTCAGTAGGATTCTCCGTATACCTACCAATGAGACTCACCACAATCATATCCGGTCGAGTAGCCGTGAGATACATGAGACTACCCACAACCTGTTTATATTAAGTTTTGTCCATCTTAACTCCACCTTCATCCTTCACAAGCTTAAAACCAGGAACAATATGATGAATTTGACTTATAGAATGTGTATTTCCTAGTCTTTTGTTAAGAACCCCAAATACAATGCCAATTTAAAATTTGATAAACCCTTATTCAAAAACTTGCAAGTAAAGAAAAAATAAACTTTATTGATATTAATAAAACCAATGCCAAAAAAAAAGCGAGAAGAAAGACGAAATCAATTAGCATATCCAGGTTTCATCCATCCCTAGTATGTCAATGTAAAACAAAGGCATGATCAACCTATCCTCATTCCAAAGTCATTAGTTGAGTAATAGTTGTTATACAAATATAAGTTGATCACGAATTGGAGAAAAAAAAAGAGAGGAAAGGCTAAGTTGTAGGAACAAATGAAACTTAATGAAGTTTAAAATACTTAAGATGTAATAATTTAAAAACCATCAAAAGAAAAATTATGATCGTGATTTGTCTTTTTTAATATATTACCATAAACTAAACGAACATTCAACAACTATAATAAAGATATTAAATAACTTATATATAACTGTAAAAAAACATATATTCAACAAAAGTTTTGTAGAGACAATATAGACATTAATTTTAAATTTCTCGCAAGAATTTATTGAAGTGGATAATAATAGAAATTTGACAAGAGTATGTCATACCTATGTTACTTCTGAAACACTTCTTTCAATACTAAATTACTTGTAGTATTATGTAATCGTTCATCTCATTTCTACTATTTACCCTAGAGACTGCAACATATAGTGGCCATGACTAAAAACCGACCTTGACAATTACAAACTAATATGAGAACAAATAGTTAATGTATATTATCTTTGTTGAAATTTAAATAATAACTGAGAATCTGATTGAGATTTGATCATGTGAGAAATAAATACCTTGTGACCCACATTGTTCTCTGAAATATAACTTTAGCTTCTGTAAAGTGTTTTCCCAATTGTATTACTATCAATATGATTCTATTGCATAAACTAAATTTTGATCAATAATTCTAAATAGCATGCCTGGAACACCAATCTTCAATTTTAATTCGTGGTTTGGAAGATTAGAAGATGTTATTCTAGGTGTTTGCCCACACTTTGTATGACATTCAATAAATTGTGTGGTTTAAATTAATTAATTTTGTAGTTCATACCAAAGATTGTTTCAATATGATTATATAATTAACATTGATCATATTAATATAGTATATTGTTTTGACTGAGAGGTCATCAAATTTGTATCATATGAGAATACACTACTAACATGTCGAGAAATTGAAATCATTCATCAAAGAAGAAAAAACAATATAAACACGCTATAAAAATATACGGAAGACTTTTTGCCGCTAAGTAAAACCTTTATAATCACTACATACAAAATTTAAAAAGACTAAACTTTAATCACATAGATTCATAAAATAAGTAATTGGACATTGTCGAAATTGTCATTCTTTACAATCCAAGAGAGAACTAAGAAGGTTAAAAAGAAATCGAAATAACCAAAATTAGTTAAGTAATACAGAATATGAAATTATCAATGAATAAACACAACGTTATTTTGGATCATTTCTTTAAACAATAGTCCCGAGTTCCCTATTCATCTTACAAAAGATGCGATACAAACGAATATCAAAATGGAGATCATCTATAATTAATGTGTCAAGCTTTGATTGTACTGACTCCATTATTTGTTAAAATATTTTTAATTTATCAAGAAATTTATGCTCAAACTTAGCATAGAAATTCGTGCTTAATGAGGTCAAACAACAATAAACTCCATTGGTGACAATATATTGATCTCTATCATCCCGACCAACCAAATTTGTAGATGCAATTTGCAGAAAAAAAAATGGGAATGTAATTACAGCCCCAAATCACTCTGAATAAATTTTTTTGTGTTATTAGGATTTAGGAGTTATGATTTTGTGTTTAGGCTTTAATATTTAAGGTTTAGTGTAGTATTTAGGATTTAGCTTTAGAATTTGGGATTTAGCATTTAAGATTATTTTTTATTAAAAACATCTATATTTAATATTATAATGATCAAAATACTCAATAACAAAAAAAATTAAGGGGGATTTGGGGGTAATTACAGGTAGAGTAATTACAGCCCCTATCCTCAATTTATAAGGTATGTATAGCATTTGACTTCGGGGGTGTTGCCTTATCTTGTAGTTTGACTTTGCTCCTATAGTTGACCGACACCAAAGTGTGTGTGTACTTACCCCAAGTGTAGGGTATCGTCAAGTAATAAACCGGTAAGTCCAGTATCGATCCACGAGGAAGCAATGCAAATTTGAAGTGAATGACATACAAATGACTAGCTAACACTAATAAACGCAATGAATATCAAATAAAAGCGAGTAAATGAAATGGGCCGAATGACTCGGTAGCATGAGCGATTTTGTAATCAAAGTAAGCAAGAATTGGATTTAAAACAATTAATTAAAAACCTAGTCTCTAATCCGTCCCGGTGGCTACTCGGTTCTCATACTCAAGGTATCATTGCAAACACACACAACCATACACAATGCATTGTGTGATACTATCGATCATACATATGCAAAGAGAATTGGGATATAAGACTTCAATTCATACATGTAGGCCATCGGGTCTCTTAATTTACAATGAACGCAAAGGGATAAGCACCTAATATTATGGATTAATGTTCCCCCCTTGGGGCTCGGCTTGGCTAACACCCTAATTTCACACTCAAAGATCAATTAACCATAACTCTCCCATGCACATTCCTAAATTAACCCAAAACCCCATTATCAATACACATAATTAATAGCTATGCAATGGAAAACTCAATTAATTAAGGAAATCATGCAATAGATTTAACAATTCCCAATCAAACACATTAGATGCAATCCCTAGACTAGACAATCCAAGAATACAATCAAATATGTCATTCTTATGTATCCAACCACACAACTATCACGAAATTAAAAGAGAAAAATTGAAGCTACGATTCTTTGAGCATACCTTGAGTAATCGAAACCTTGCACCCACCGTTCGGGACTAGAAACTAGAAAAGGAACTTAGCCACTCATTATAATGAGAATAAACATCAATTTTATAGATGAAAACTAATGTTTACAATCAAGATCACAAGAACTAAGTAAAACCCTAGAGAGAGAGAGAGAAACTATGGAGGCTAGATGTTGTGTAATCAATGAATGAGAAAGAAAACCAAATCTTAGGGTTTTCCCCTCTTTTTACAATAGAAAATACCTAACTAACCTTATAAAATCGTTCCCCATTGGTTACATACATGATTTACCCCAAATGCCCCTGAAATTTTGGTGCAGAAAATTACAGATCCGCGGTAGGTGTCCGGACGGCTTCGGAAGGTGTCCGGACACCTGGACTTCATCAAGTCTTCGTTATAGGGCCTGTCGGTGTCCGGACAGTAAGTGTTTACTGTTCGGACACCTCACAGCAAAAAGTGCTCAAACTTGCCCGAACAAGGTCCGATTCCTACAAAACCAAGGGGAAACATTTGTAAGTGTAAAACTAAGCTAAAATGCAATCAAATACATTAGCTAAGTGCTAGAACATCCTAAGTAAAGGACATTGGAACCTCAAAATAGAGGTCCAATCACACCCCCCAACTTAGACGTTGCTAGTCCCTAGCAATGCAACCACTACCTAAAACTAAAATCTACTAAATAAAATCCTAACTCACTGACGTAGGCATCACGGTTGCATTTAGCGCATGCAACAAGCCTTTAAACCCCTAGGTCACCCTAGTGGACGAGTTGTAGTCTCGTGAGGGCTTCACAGAGTGATACCCACAAACACTTGCAAAGGGATCCACCATTACTTTGAAAGCACCATATATGATTCTTAAGTTCTCACATGTAAGAAATAGAGCTAATCCCCCAATTCCCCCGCGTAGTCGAAAACATGCAAAATCTTTGGACAACCAATCTCAATCTCCTCAAAGATGACTAAGAACATTTTATATTATGTAAAATATATGTGCAATCAAGCAAGGCAACTCAACACATTCACACAAGTAAAACCTTGTTATGAAACCTTTTGGTGTTCATAAATCCCCAATCCCAAATGGACACGAAAACATAAAAGCATTGTGCTAAGTGAATGACTTACACAATTGGATTAAATGCATGTGTTTATGAAAGATAATTTTGGATGGGCATAGCTTTGAGAAAGAAATCACCTACAAGAGCAACTAATGCATCCGTCAACTCACTTGCTTACCTAGGATCTAATTCATCAATAGGTTTAATGGGTTGTAATGTGGCCATGGGACAAGGTAGGAAGAATTTGGATCTAGGTAACAAGTTGCAAGGTTAAGTTCAAACATGTGAGCTAAATTCTCATTTTGTCACCCCTTCCATTGTACCACAAATTCAAACACTTCTCATCCTTTATACACAAAGGATTAACTTTATTGCATACACCTTCTTTTTTTTTGATGTTTTTCTTCTCTTTTCTATGCATTTTTTTTTCTTTTCTTTTTTTTTTTTGAATATAACATCATTTATACAACAACCCTCATAATTTTTTCCTCATAATAAGGAGGGGTAATATCACTACCGATTTATTTTTCAAGCTCCTACTCAACCTTGCAACCCAAGGTGGGAAATATTTGGGAAAATAGCTCACACAAGGCTTGTAAGTGAAATCAAGAGGCTTAAAGAAATTTAGGGCTTATTGTCACTCACAAATGAATATGTTAGGCTCAAATCTCTCAACCTAATGAATCCTTCAATCCTAAGTTCACAAGCAAGTGGCAAAATACAAAAATCACACTTCTCAGTAATCAAATGTAATGTTTACAAAGCTATTGAAGAACACGCTCATAGGATGTCAAATGAATATCAATGAAGAGAATCACCCAAAACCCAATGTATATCAATGAAGAATGGCTCAAAGGAATGAGAAGGGTAAAAAGGTAATTTTTCAGACAAAAGGATCCAAAAATGTAGTCATACAAATGCTTCAATGCCAAGATGTCTGCTCAACTACACAATTCTATATCAAACTAGGTCTCAATCATTCCAAAAGAAATTGATCATAGTCATCCCACTCAATCACATGCATCGATTTCGTAAAAGAAACCAAGGAACCTACTCTACACTTGCACAGGTGAACAAGAATAAGAAATTAACAGTCAAATTGGTAGTGAATCCCCAAAAGCACCTCCCCGTCCCCTCCTAAAGTCCATCTAGCATGTATGAACAACAAAGCACAACACAATAGGATAGAGGGTAGGAAGTCATACCATACTCTTCAAAAATGGTCGGAATCATGAGAAACGAAGCATGTCCTGAAAAAGTTAATACCAACCACACTATCCAAGCATGACACAACAAGACTTTCTTTTTTCCTTCAAAATTTTGAAATTTTTGATATTCACAAAAGCACACCAAAATAAAGCAAGTTTCACAATGGATTCACAATTCCCTCACCCCCCAACTTAAATGAGACATTGTCCCCAATGTCAAGAATGGAAAACAAGGCAAGAACAAATTGTGAGAGGCATTGTAAACATGCAAAAGCACACCAAAATTAAGGGTAAGAAAATCACAACGTAACACACAACCATTTCACAATTCTCACCCCCCAACTTGAATAAGTGCATAAGGAGCGAAAATTATGAAATGGATTGTGAGCATACAAAACACACACAAAAATTGAAATCAAATCAAAACTAATCACAACCATACTATGGTATAAGGGTGAAATCTCCCACAAACTAGGTGGGCGTGGGATCCTTTAGATCCCGGGGAACAACCAAAGCATCAAAGTTCTCCATGAATGGTATCAAGCATTGGTCATTCACCTTAAACACTTTCCCTCCACTAGTGTGCTCAAAATCACTACTTCCATGTTGAGGAACATGGCGAACATCTAAAAGTCCATTCTCCTTGGTCCTCAAATCTTCGGGAAAAAATTATACCCGAGATTTGGGCCGCCACACCTTCCTAGCTTTTTCAATGACTTTTGGCACAATGTGGCGTTTAGGAGACTTTTTCACTCCACTTACTAAAGGTTTTCTTTCCCGTCTTGGTGGATGCACTTGGGATGATTCAACTCTAAGTGTAGGAGGCTCTAATTCCTCAATGTCATCTTTCTCACACAAAGGTTGACTAACTTTCGCACCCAATGCTAGCACACCTTCAACCGAATCCTTTGCAAGGGTTAACTCCAAATTATCACTACAAAAACTGGATTTTTTACGACGCAAGTTATCGGCGCTTCTTCAGAAGCGCCGACGCTTAATGAATATAACGACGCTTTTTTAAAAAAAGTCGTAAATTTCTAAAGCAAATACGATGCTTATTTAAAGCGTCGGCTTAAAATTAAATTTTCGGCGCTTTATGAAAAAGCGTTGTCGATTCAGAAAATAATACGCGCGAATTGAATGGCGCGAATTATTTTACGGCACTTTCAAAAGAAGCGTCGTCAAATACCGGCGCTTTATAACACACCGCCATAATATAATTCATTATAATGACACTTATGTACATCGCCATAAAATTACGATGTTTATTTTAAAGCGCCCTAAAATACCGGCGCTTTTTTTGTAATCCGCCGTTAAAATTGTTAAATAAAATAGTGGTAAGACTTTAGATTAATTCCACGTTACACATATTTACAAATAAAAATCAATATGAACCAACTAAAATAATAGACTTTAAATCATATCAAGTTATACACTTATTATATGTACACTCATGCATGTATAAGACATATACATATCACAACAATAGTAAATCAATACTTTAGGGTTACGTTTAGGGTTTGGGGTTTGAGTTTTAAGATTATGATTTAGGGTGTTAACTCAGTACTTATATATTGAAGCAATAAAAGTAATTTGTTCAGGTTTAGGTTTATGTAAGGGCTTTCAGGTTAACAATATTTAGAGTTATGTTTAAGGTTTGGGGTTTGAGATTCAATTTCATTTAGGGTTTAGGGCATGGGTACTATATAGGAGTATTATAGTAGTGTATAATTTAAATATAATATAGTATTTTATTGGAAAGATCATATATATCATAACTCAAATATTGTATTACCCAAAGTTTTTAAAAGATATTATATATTAATGAATGAAGAATAAAGAAATTAGTGTAATTATTTAGGGTTTAATATTTTAATTCACGGCACTTAATGATAAATGCGTCGTTATTGTTTATATTTTTAACGGCACTTTTTTAAAGCGTCGTAAAGTAAAACAAATACGACATCATTTTAAGTGATTTTAGTTTATTGAAATAATATGACGACGTTTACTCGGTTAAACGTCGAAAAGTATGTAATTGTACGACGCTTGTAAAGTGCCATAATATCCTAAACATTTAAACGACACCGTTCTGTTGTGCAAAATCAAATCCCTGTTTCGCAAAAGACCAAGTTCTTCGACCAGTAGTACCCCACTGCACTTCTTGCTCTCTGTCGACGACTGCGCTCCGTGACTCCGTCATACACTCTGTCGATCACTGCACACACTGCACTTCTTCGACCACTAACCACTGAACTCCTTTGACCGTTGTATGATTCATCTTCGTTCTTGATTCTGCACGATCTTTACTCAGGTACAATCTCCTATCGATTTTCTTGCTTTAAGGGCAGAGCTCTGAATGTATGTGGCTTTCAATCTCTCAGTTGATTTCGTTTTTCCCTTGGTCTCCTCAGATACACAAGTGCGCTGCATAGGGTTTAGAATTGGGAGATTTCATTACCACCATCTAGCAGGTTTGGTGAGTCGCTTGCCACCATTTTTTTGTTCAATTGTGTTATGTGCTATCTGGGTATTAGAGACATTAGAATATTGCACATAAAATCTTAGTGGGTTTAGGATATACGTCATCCTAATTCCCTGTGAGTGTTATTCTAACATCTTTATTTCTGCTCTTTTGACTGTGTTTTCAGTTGGGTTTGCTTTGTTTTCTGTTTTCTTGAAGTGGGTTGTCCTTGACTTTAGTGGGTTTTGGTTTATGTGCTGTGGTTTTTGATCATCTTTTTCATGATCGACTTCCTAATGATTGAGCAAGTTCGAACTTGGGTATTAATTTCTATGTTGAATTTGAATTTGGGAATTTATCGAGGCAATTATGTAAAATCTCCCCAACTTGGAAAGATTTTGTCTTATCCATCCTAGCAAATTTATCTGCTAAGCGTATAAGTGATTGTAAATGCTCTTTGTGCCTAGGTATGCACGTGTGCCCTCAAAGGAGAGATTTTTTTAAAAAAATTTCTATCTACTGAGCATCTAAAGAGTAGAGATGGATTTGAAACTTATACATGCATTAAAGCAGTAGCAGAGGCATTGAGTGTCCAGTCAGCTTATGCGCCTGTGTGTGGTTGCTATTTTGTAGAATTGGGAGAAAATGATTTGTTATTTTATTGACTGTGTTTGAGAGAATTGTGGAGATTGACGCATCAGTTATTTTTACTGGTTGACTAAAGTGATATATTTATTGAATGTTTTTTTTTTTTTGCATGGGATATCTCCATATATCTGGGTGTTGGGACATCGTCTTTGAGGCAGCTTTTGAAACGTTTTGGAGCTTTTTGACTGTGTTTGAAGGTTAGATACTAATTTCCTACAAGTCTCTCCCTCACTTGTGCCTGTTTTTTTCTCTTTCTTTCTTCTGTTCTTTAATTGAAATTAGGATGTTTTAAAAGGAAAATGGGATAACAGAATGGGAAACTCTTACAATCATTCAAAGTAGCTATTGAATGGAATATGATATTAAAACCTTTCCCAACTATGCTTGTTATGCATGCAAATGTTCTCCATCACTTGTGCTTTTTTTTTATGTGCTTGAATGACAATATTTGTACTTAACTATTACTCATTGACTCAATTTTGTGTCACTGAGGAATAAAACTTGGTATTCATAACTGGGTGGGGTTCTGTATATATATGCTAGAACCATTTCAATGGATTTCTCAATATATCTTGTTCATTTGTTCATGTACATACAGGTTAGTTAGATAGATGGCCGAACTAGACAAAAGCTGGATGAATATTATCAACCGTTTGGACCCTGATTATATTAGGGGGGTTGAGGGATTTCTTGATTTTGCTTTTCGACACCCAAGAGTAGGAAATCTGATATATTGCCCGTGTCGAAAGTGCTTTAATGGACATCTTAAGACTAGAGAGAATGTTAAGGAAGATTTGATCATAAGTGGGATAGTTCGTACTTACACCTTTTGGAACTTCCATGGCGAAGAACGATCGGCTACCGTTGACAATGAAGATGATGAGCTTGAGCTTGAGGTGGAATGTGATGAAATAGATGAGTTGATAGCAAATACCTTACCAGGTCTTAATCCGGAGAATTTTGCCGACCATGAATATGATGTGGGTACTACTAGTAGTACTATGTCACAAAATGAGGCTGAAAGAATTTATAGGGTTCTTCAAAATGCCAAAACTAGCATATATCCTGGTTGTGAGATTTCATTACTCTCATTCATCTTAAAACTCCTACATATTAAATGTGTTGGGGGGATGAATAATAATGCATTCACCATGTTGCTTAAAGAGTTGAAGAATGCTTTTCCTAGTGGTGAAACACTACCGAAGTCGTATTATGAGGCAAAAAAGATTTTCCAAGATCTTGGGCACTCATATAACAAGATAGATGCATGCGTTAATGATTGTGTTCTATTTCGCAAAGAACTTGCAGATGTATCCTATTGTCCCACTTGTGGAGAGTCGAGGTGGAAACTAAATAGTGGTAGAGTTTGTGATGATGACGATGATGACGGGTATGTGAATTCTAGTAAAAGAAAACGAGTCCCAAGAAAGATATTGCGCCACTTTCCTCTAAAACCAAGGCTTCAGAAAATGTTCATGTCTTCCAAAATTGCTTCTGATATGCGATGGCACCATGACAATCGCATTACAGATGGCAATTTAACGCATCCGGTAGATTCGGAGGCTTGGAAACATCTTGATCGATTGTATCCTGACTTTAGTATTGAACCACGAAATGTCAGACTTGGATTGGCAAGTGATGGATTCAATCCCTTCGGCAACATGAGTCTATCATATAGTATGTGGCCTGTTATTCTCATACCATATAATTTGCCTCCATGGATTTGTATGAAACAGACGAATATGATTTTGTCTCTACTTATTCCGGGAGAGAGAGCTCCTGGGAACGATATTGATGTTTACCTACAACCATTGATTGAAGAGTTGAAGGAATTATGGGAAGAAGGTGTGGATACGTTTGACGCATCCAATAAGACAAGCTTTCGGATGAGGGCAACTTTGTTATGGACTATTAGTGACTTTCCAGGATATGCAGTTCTATCAGGATGGAGCACCAAAGGACATTTAGCTTGCCCAGTTTGTAATGTGCAAACATGTTCAAAAAGATTAGTACATGGAAAGAAACAATGTTATATGTGTCATCTTGGCGAGGTATTGAAAAGGAGAAGAAAGATCTCATGATTGATAATGTGAAGGTAAGTAGAAGTACAAATTGGAATTTGATGATTGGCATCATTTAAGTATGTATTAATATTTGTTGAACTTTGTGTATTTAGGAGAAGTTTGACATAGGTGATGAGCCAGGTAGAGAGAAGCAGGCGCTTTCATCAATGGGAAAGAAATGGAGGGACTTTCGTTATAGGTTGAAGAAGGACTTCTATGATATATATGAAACAGACGAGCAAAGATTGGCTAATCAACCATCAATAGTTAGTGAAAATGATTGGAAATGGTTGGTGAAAGAATAATGGGGGACGGAAAAAGTCAAGGTTATAATTTTCTTATATTTATTGCCAAGTAATATGCATAACCAACTATCAGTTACATATTTATAATTTACATTGCTTTAATGATAATTTATTTATGCAGGAAATGTGTCATAAAAATAGGGAAAACCGAGAAGTGCAACAAATGCTCCATCGCACCGGTCGAAAATCGTTTGCATCAATTGAGCATGAAGAGGTGAAGTATATATGTATTTATGAGTTTACAGTCTTCAATACTGATTAAGTACAAAATACAAAGCATAATGACTTATAACCTGTGTTTTTTTTCATTGTTATTAGACAAAAAAGAGGGGAGTTCGACCCAGCCGCATTGAAATGTTCAAGCTTGGCTATGTGAAGAAAGATGGAACATATTCGAATGCATTCACACAACAAAAGGCTGTATGTTTTATTTTTGTATTCCTTATTGTTGGTCAAGTTTAATACAATAGTTTACATGTAAACTATTGATGCCTGTAATTGTCTATAGGAGGAAATGGGTAATTTGATCAACGAGCGAGAGGAGGGATTGAACTCCTTAGACGACGAGCACATCTTCACCCAAGTTCTCGGGCCAGACAGACCTGGTCGTGTGCGTTGTCGAGGACATGGAGTAGTGCCATCTTCTGAAGGTTTTAATAGTAGGTCAGGATCCTCTCAATCTATACAAGAAGCAAAAAGAGCTGCTGAGATTGCGCAAAGAGAAGCTGAAGCGGCAAGGAACGAGCTTGAAGACTATAAGAAAATATCCGATGAGAGAGCAAGAAAAATGGAGGAAGATGTGGCTAGGCTTACGCAGGCTTTGCTGAGATTTACAGAAAGGGGCAATGGTGATAACCCTTAACATGGTAAGTTTAATTTTGTTCCTTTATTACTGTGAAGTTATGATTTACTAAATAGCATTGGACTTGCTGCTGCTGCTACTGCTTCAAATTCAAGTCTGATTGTTACTATGAAATTTAATTTTATTCCAGCTGTTGCTGCTTGCCATGTTTTTTTGACAATATTTGTCTGTGCTATTCTGCTTGTTATGATTTACTTAATTGCCTTGGACTTGCTATGATGCTCCTGTTGCTTATGCTACTCTGTTTCCATCTGTCTTTTTTATTTCTGTAAACCAGACCTGCAATATTAGATTCATAATTCTGTATTAACTTCGATAATCAATAATTCTAGTTTTAGTGTATTATCAAAACTACTCTTTTTGACTTAGATTACATATTATCATTTCTATTGGTGCAGCTCTGAGGAAATGAAATGCCTAAACTTCATATGCATATTGTGAAACCTGCTTGTGACTAGAAAACCATCAGTTATTTCTTTCTTTGATCTTTTTGCATGTCATCCTAAATTTTCTTCATTATTATTATTTTCATTTGTATTCATCTGTTTGTATATTGACTAAAGACATTAACATATTATAAACAAGTTACACAAGTTACTTGGTGGTGTGTTGGGCTGCTAGTGTAATTTGACTTTGAATAACACGACATGCCTAAATTGACTCTGAAGGGTGAAGATGTGATTTGAGTGGATTGATTTTCTGTTGAATCACAAGTTACGGGAGATGTTTCTCTGAGAAAATTGATTGATTTTCTGTTGAATCACTTCACGTTACATATGGATGATGTTTCTTTGAGAATATGTATTGATTTTTTACTCATACTTCAGCAACAATCTGAAATGCTTGTATATATGCTCCTAAGACTTCATTTACATGTCACAGATAGGTGTGGAACTGCAACTATTTTGCTGTATTGCACTGTGATCTTGACGAAGAACATTGAGAAATGAGGACCTGCTCATTTTGGTAGAGGCTGACAATGCAGTTTCTCTTGCTATCTGACCAAGCTAGATAGTTTATTATCAGTACTTGTGGAACCTATTCTATCATTATGTATGTTCACAGATAGTATGTTTTTATCATTTGTGGAACCTATTCTATCACTTGTGGAACCTAGATAGTTTTATGTATGTTTTTGGCTAATTATATATTATCACTTGTGGAGAATGAAAAGTCATATATTTTTAATTGTGTAAATGATATGAAGTGGAGAATGGAAGTTCTTGTTTAATTGTGTAAATGCTATGAAGTGGAGAATGGAAAGTGATCGCTTAATATTGTGATGTCTGTTTGTATGTTGAAATGGAGAAATCAATTCTTGCAGGTTGTGGAACCATTTAATATGCTATTTTTGGTTACAGGTATAAGTTATCCACGGCGCTTTTAAAGCGTCGGGAAATTAATAACATAAAATAATTTAACATTTTAACGACGCTTTATAAGTGTCGTTATAAAACATATTTAAAAAAATAAAAATAACAAACGGCGCTTTATCCTTCTTAGAATATCAATCCTACTAATTAGATCACGGCGCTTTATTTGTATTTTACGGCGGTTAAAAAGCGCCGTGCTAAATATAATTAAAACGACGTTTTCATTAAGCGTCGCGCTATCATTAACGGCACGAATATTTACGGCGCTTATTCGGCGTTTAGGTAAGCGTCGATAAAGACATTTAACGGCGCTTTTTGGTTATTCTCGGCGCTTTAAAAGCGCCGTAAAAGACATCGTTGTTGTAGTGTATCCTCAACATAGGCATGGATAAAATCTACATCCCTTATATCCTCACACTCACCCATAAGCTTAGTCACACTAAAGATATTCATCTCCATGGTCATATTCCCAAAAGAAATTTGTAGCACCCCACTCCTACAATTGATTAAGGCATTGGAAGTTGCTAGGAATGGGCGACCTAAAATGTTTGGAATGGAAGTGCTAAAGCTAGTGGGGGGTTGAGTATCTAACACAATGAAATCCACGGGATAGTAAAAATTTTTCACTTGTACTAACACATCTTCAACAATACCCCTAGGAACCCTAACGGATCTATCGGCTAATTGCAAGGTGATCCTAGTCGGTTTCAATTCACCTAACACCAATTTTTGATAGATTGTGTACGGAAGGAGATTCACACTTGCTCTCAAGTCTAACAATGCTTGCTCTACCCTATGGTTCCCTATGACACATGAGATAGTAGGGCAACCGGGGTCTTTGTACTTAGGGAGGGTGTTGGTTTGAATAATGGAGCTTACTTGTTCCGCTAGAAAAGCTTTCTCCTTAACATTTAATTTCCTCTTCACCGTACACAAATCCTTAAAAAATTTGGCATAAAAGGGTATTTGCTTAATGGCATCTAGGAGAGGTATATTGATCTTAACTTGTCTAAATAGCTCAAACATCTCCTTATGCAATGCCTCATTGGTGCTCTTTCTTAGCCTTTGGGGAAAAAGTAGCTTGGGGATGTACTCACTATCCTGGCTAGGCTCTACCTTATCCTCTCTTGGTTGTCTCTCACTTTCTTCTACTTGGTCTCTTTGTTTCTTAACTCTCTTTCACCAAGCAAAATTTTCTCATTTTCACTCTTCTCTTCCTCTTTCTCTTTCACACCATTACCAAAGTCTTGCACCACATCATTTTCCTCACTATTCTCAAAGGGTATAGGTCTATCCACAACTTTTCCATTTCTTAAAGTAAGGATAGATTGTACTTGCTCATGTCCACTAACCTCCCCACTCCCACTAGATGAATTTATCAAATTGGTTTGCTTGGAAGGATTAGGGTAAGGTTGAGCCGGAAATTTTCCCTTTTCATAGGTGGTGAGAGCTTGTGTGACCTTGGTCATTTGACTCCTAATATCCTCAATGACCCTATTGGTTTGTTCTTGAAATTTGGTGGCCTTTTGATTCTCCCCTATTTGAGCTTGCATGAAAATGTTAAGAGTGTCCTCAAGGGACCTCTTAGGTGGTGGAATTTATGGTTGTTGGGCTGGTTGTGCAACACTTGGAGGAGGCAATTGTTGTTGGGGTGGATTGGGGAGTGATTGAGATTGATTATTCTCATCATTCCTCCACCCAAAATTTGGATGATTCTTCTAAGGGTAATTCTCATTGTAAGAATTGTTGCTTTGGTTATTGGTAGGGTAGGGCTTCCTAAAGTTTTGAGAATTGTTCCCACTATAACCTTGCCCAAATAGGACTTCCTTACAAGCCAGTAAAGCATTACACTCATCCGTCCTATGATCCCTACTTTCACACAAAGTACAAGCAACATGTTCATCAACACCAACCACATTTATAGGGGCTTTTTGTGACTCTAAAGATTCCAATTTCTTGGACAACAAAGCAAGTTTAGCATGCACATCATCATTTTCATTCAACACAAACTTGCCACTAGAGCTTGGCACAACATCATGTCGGGTTAGTGGAGGAGCTTCCCAAGATTGAGATTCCTCCGCCAACCCATCAAAGAAAGTAAATGCTTCATTGGCATCCCTATTCAAAAAGTCACCTTGAGTCATAGTGAAAACCAATTTCTTCAAAGATGGAGTCAAAGATTTGTGGAAGAAATTCACAATTTGAAAATTTTGAAATCCATGGTGAGGGCACATAAACAACAAATCCTTAAACCTCTCCCAAGCTTGGAAGAAGGTTTCATGCTCTTTGCAATGAAAATTCATGATTTGTGTTTGATAAGAAATTGTACGGTGGGAAGGAAAATATTTGTTGAGAAATTCTTCTTGCATTGCCGCCCAAGTCGCAATGGATTGGGGGCGCAATTTCTCAAACCATTGTTTTGCATGATCCTTCAAAGAGAATGAAAAAAGTTTGAGTCTCAAAATTTCTTGTGAGCATGTGGCATCACCAAAAGTAGTACACACCGATTCAAAGTCATGCACATGTAAATATGGTCATTCTGATTCCATTCCATGGAATTTGGGAATCATTTGGAACATGGACGGTTTAAGGCTCACATTTTGTTGGTTCGGTGACATGATGATGCAAGAAGGTTGGGTTTGCCTTGTGAGATGCGTAAGCTCCCTCCAAGTACGATGCTCTTGGGCTTGGGCATGAATGTATTGCATAGGAGGAGGTGCATGAATGTTTTGCCCATAGGGAGCATATTGTGGCACTTGTGGCATTTGAGGCATATTGTAATACATGGGATGCACATAATTATATGGAAGAGGCATATTGGGAGGTTGATAGACATTTTGGGGGGCAAATTGCATAGCATTGTCTTGTTGAAATGGTTGAGGTGCATTTTGCAAAACATGCTCAACTTGAACATTTGGCAAATTTTGGGCATTTGGTGCATTTTGGGCATTTCCAATTTGGACATCTTGCCCTTGCCCCGGATTCATCAACTCATCAATATTCACATGTGGCAAAAGATGACGCAATGCATCAAGATTCATATCACCCCCACGAACACTTCCCGCATCACTCGCATTTATATCACTACCTCTCCCATCTCTATTAGACCCATGCCCACTAGCATTACCTCTAGGTTGAGACATGATGGCAAGCAAAAAGAGCAAGTAGCACAAAAGATGGCAACCAACCAAGTCAAGTAACAAAAAATTATTTCTTTTTTTTTCAATCAACGAACAACCAAGAACAATATCAAGCAAGAATAAGAGCAAAGATAGGAATAGAGCAACAATCAATCCTAGGAACAATAACACACCAAGATGTAGCAAGTAGTGATAGAAAGAAAAATTGCGCAAAGCTCTCTCAAACAACGTATCACTACCAAGCAGCAAACAAGGTGGCATCCATCTCCCACAGGAATCTAAGTCAGCCCCATCCGCCAAGTTCTCCTCACAATTTTCTCTCTCTTTTCAGCAACTACTCTAAAAAGCAAGTAAAAGGGAGGAACGAAGTTACCCTTGAATCTTGACCGTGCTCCTTCCTTATTTGATGGCGTTTAATAGCATAAAGCTAGCATCTACAAGCCACCCAACTCCGTCTTTGACACTCGCTTCCCCGGCAACGGTGCCAAAAACTTGACCGACACCAAAGTGTGTGTGTGTACTTACCCCAAGTGTAGGGTATCGTCAAGTAATAAACCGGTAAGTCCGGTATCGATCCACGAGGAAGCAATGCAAATTTGAAGTGAATGATATGCAAATGACTAGCTAACACTAACAAACGCAATGAATATCAAATAAAAGCGAGTAAATGAAATGGGCAGAATGACTCGGTAGCATGAGCGATTTTGTAATCAAAGTAAGCACGAATTGGATTTAAAACAATTAATTAAAAACCTAGTCTCTAATCCGTCCCGGTGGCTACTCGGTTCTCATACTCAAGGTATCATTGCAAACACACACAACCATACACAATGCATTGTGTGATACTATCAATCATACATATGCAAAGAGAATTGGGATATAAGACTTCAATTCATACATGTAGGCCATCGGGTCTCTTAATCTACAATGAACGCAAAGGGATAAACACCTAATATTATGGATTAATGTTCCCCCTTGGGGCTCGGCTTGGCTAACACCCTAGTTTCACACTCAAAGATCAATTAACCATAACTCTCCCATTCACATTCCTAAATTAACCCAAAACCCCATCATCAATACACATAATTAATAGCTATGCAATGGAAAACTCAATTAATTAAGGAAATCATGCAATGGATTTAACAATTCTCAATCAAACACATTAGATGCAATCCCTAGACTAGACAATCCAAGAATACAATCAAATATGTCATTCTTATGTATCCAATCACACAACTATCACAAAATTAAAAGAGAAAAATTGAAGCTACGATTCTTTGAGCATACCTTGAGTAATCGAAACCTTGCACCCACAGTTCGGGACTAGAAACTAGAAAATGAACTTAGCCACTCATTATAATGAGAATAAACATCAATTTTATAGATGAAAACCAATGTTTACAATCAAGATCACAAGAACTAAGTAAAACCCTAGAGAGAGAGAGAGAAAAAAACTATGGAGGCTAGATGTTTTGTAATCAATGAATGAGAAAGAAAACCAAATCTTAGGGTTTTCCCCTCTTTTTACAATAGAAAATACCTAACTACCCTTATTAAATCGTTCCCCATTGGTTACATACATGATTTACCCCAAATGCCCTTGAAATTTTGGTGCAGAAAATTACAGATCCGCGGTAGGTGTCCGAACGGCTTCGGAAGGTGTCCGAACACCTGGACTTCATCAAGTCTTCGTTATAGGGTCTATCTCATTTTTCAAAGGAAGTGCCCGGACACCTAATGTGAGTGTCCGGACACCTCACAGCAAAAAGTGCCCAAAAAGTGCTCAAACTTGCCCGAACAAGGTCCGATTCCTACAAAACCAAAGGGAAACATTTGTAAGTGTAAAATTAAGGTAAAATGCAATCAAATACATTAGCTAAGTTGTAGAACATCCTAACTAAAGGACATTGGAACCTCAAAATAGAGGTCCAATCAATAGTACAATCTAGTTGAATCTTTTTTGATATGAGATTCATCCAGTGAAGTTCTTGCTCCATGTAACACAACCAGATTTTCAAGAGCTCTAGACTCTAAAGCACAAGTTTCAATTGAAGAATATTGAGCCCCCCGTTCACCTTCTCAAGATTTGATGATGCAAACTTCTACCCAGGCCCAACCGACACCCAATACACACTTGGGCCGGTTGTACCCAAGGTCCAGAACCAAGCCTCTTCATAAGACTGGCCCGAAAACCTTGGGTATTAGTTTAAGGCAAGCCTCACGCATATATGGCACTCGGCTTGCTCCCACTCTTTCGATGTGGGACAAGGGAAAGTTTCGGACATACCGCATTATTCCCTCCGTCTTTTACAACAACACGTGTCCCACATGCAGGATTAACACACATGAGCACATCTCGTGACCCGAGGCGAATCACTCGCCCACCCGTAGGTGCACATTCGCCCACACACGGAAGCGAGCCTTAGCTTCGATACCAAATTGATGCAAACTTCTACCCAGGCCCAACCGACACCCAATACACACTTGGGCCGGCTGTACCCAAGGCCCAAAACCAAACCTCTTCACAAGACTGGCCTGGAAACCTTGGGTATTAGTTTAAGGCAAGCCTCAAGCATATATGACACTCGGCTTGCTCCCACTCTTTCGATGTGGGACAAGGGAAAGCTCCGGACATACCGCATCATTTGAAGTGGCCATAATCTCTGATGATGGAAGTTTGGTGATCAGGTTATCATTAGTAATGCCTTCATCCAAATGGATTTGAGAACCTTGAAGCCATTTTCTCTCTACGGCCACTTGCTTATTTTTCTAGACTTTTCTTAGAAGATTTCTCCCCAGTCACTGAAGCTCGGATCGAAGTTAAAAATTTTCAACCTGCATTTGGGATACAAATGAGCATTCCAAAGATTTTATTAATAAGCTAAGAAAATCCATTGGTGCAACAAAAATATTTCTTACTCGTTGAAATAAAACGAAAAACTTGTGCGATCTTTTAGTCCTTCATGGCTCCTTTTTAATGAGCTTGTGAAATCAAGGTCTGGAAGGAACACACAGAGAAAGACAATGATTAGAATTGTACATTTAAATCATCTATTCAATTATGAAATACTTCAATAACAAATCAAAGGATGCTAAACCAATACCAAAAACTACCAAGAAAACTCAGATACCAAAGAGAAAAAAGACAAGCAAGACCCAACCAAGAAGGCTATAAAAATTGTTGATGCCCTTGTCGTTATGGAATTTCAAAGTAGCCCATACATCAACCAGGCTTGAACAAAAAGCAACAAACTGAAGAGTAAAATGAACCAATTTTCGGAAGCTTTTAAACAATAAATTTAGAACTCATAGTAATTGTAGAACTCAAGCAACCAAGAAATGATAATAATTAACTGTTCTTATCTATTCATAGGTTTATGATTTACGCGATTTTAGGAGTGGGAAAAATATTTTGTTGGTTATCATAATATTTTTGAATATATTTAGAAATATGTAAATTTTTTTTTGAAATGTTGGTATCACAATATTTTTTCAATGTTTTAAAAATATTTGAAAAAATCATGGAAGTTTAGGAGATATCATATTATCCACTATATATTTGATGTAAAAATATTTCAATATTAATTTAGGAGAGAAAAAATTAAAAAATCTAAAAAGCATTTAGAATTTTGGGAGAGAAAAGAAAGCTTAAGTGTATCTTACTTTTATATATATATATTAAAGGGAGGGATTTGAGGGGATTTGGGAGGAAGATTTCATTAATTTTTTTTTCAAAATTCTTCCTCCCAAAATGAAGTCATTTGGAGGGAATGGATGACTAATTAAGTTATTTGTAAGATAAAACATATTTTACCCTTGCACATAATATTTTAACATAAAAATAAGATAAATTAATAAATTAAACCAATTTTATTTCCTTTATATTTTTATTTATCCAAACATGGGAGAGGGAAAAATATTCTACCTCCCCTCCCCTCCTCTTCCTTTTGCTACTTTCCCTTTCCTCCCTTTCCCTTCTATTCCCTGTGTGTTTGAATTGAGGTATTTGGGGGAAAGAAATAAAAGAGAAAATGAGTTTCCTTATACTTCTCTTGTTTGGATAACTTATAAAAAATAAAGTAGAGTGATTTGGAGGAAAGATTTCATTAAATGTTTGTAAAAATTCGTCCTCTCCAAATCCATAATTTTTTCTTTCATAAGGGTCCATAATTTACATGGCATGATTACTAAGCAAGATGACATGTAAAGTATATCATGTATTCTTTTTTTACAGAAATACACCTAATTATTCATAACAACCAATCTGATGACATCATACAACTTTTTACTTTTTCTTTTTTTAAACGAAACTTCAAAATGTTTTATCTCTCAAAATACATATTAAATTTTAGAAAAAATTACATATTCGGATTCAGCATGTAAAGTGTAATAAAGATCTGGAACACTGAAATAATGTAATTACATATAAAAATAATGTAATAAGAGTATGTGTTAATAAAAAACAATGTAATAAGATATTGTATTAACTAGAAATAATATAATAAGAGATTGTGTTAGTAAAAAACAATGTAATAACAGTATGTGACATTAGACAACTAATAAGATTGTTTTACAAATATGAATAATATATTAAATCATGGGCTCAATAGCTAGTAGTGGACCAAGACTTTAAGTAATAAAGTTGGCCCAATACAAACAATGCTCCCAGGTCCAAAAGGCATAGACCCAATTAGAAGCCCACTTCCTCTAGATGAAGATCCCACTTAGTAGGGCTCAGTAAGAAAGACAAAACATCTCCATGAAAAATTACAACTTCTTACATCTCTCTCTCAACTATGGCAGCTGAGATTGGGAATGTGTTGATCTGATCCATCATGAGTGTTCCAAACCTATCTCAACCAACATCTCCCATTCGCCCATAATGGACTTAACATGTCTCTCATTTTATTATAAGGTTTATAATTGCAAATAATCTATGCAACCAACATATTTCGAAAGCTTAGTTCTATACATTTGTTAGGAATATATAGATGGTCGAATACTTGGACATCACTACAACAGTAAGGGCAAAGTGAATAATCTATCGTTATTGTTATATTCGACACTTAGTGAAACGCCACATAAGCACCATTAATACATAGTGCCGTGAATGCATTAGCAGTGTTTTTTTGAAACATCGTAACTAAAACAAATACCGATGCACTGGTAATTAAGCAGCAAGATTGACCGGTTAAGCACCGTTTATTTTACTCATTTACAAGACGCTTTGAAAGCGTCACATAGATATTTATTATATTTGAATTTTTAGAGTTAGCAATAGGTCCCTCAAATCAAACTTTTATTCCAAATTTCCAATAGATCCACTCTAATTTTTTTCAACCCATAAGGTCCATAAGTGAATAAGATTTATTCCATTAAGGATAAAATATTTAAAACTTCTTTTTATTGACTATACTACCCTCAACTATTATTTTACTTCTAAATTTTAACAACCAAATATTTCTCTAACGTTAGTGCGTTTGGATAGTCATAACTCACTCTTTTATACTTTGATTGAGATGATTTTTTTGGCGATTGAAAGAAGACTCAAATAGCAACATTATTGTGTCTAATATATTTTTGAAGATTCGAACATGTTAAAGGTCAAATTGAGGCTCAAAGTTTGTGCATCGAAGTTGTGTTTCTGAGATTAATGTATTTGACATTAGTGTGGTTGGACAGTCATAACTCACTCGTTTGAGTTTCAATTAAGAATATTTTTATGGCATTTCAAAGAAGAATAAAAAATCCACAGATTTATATATAATATTCATTTGGATATTCAAATATTTTAGGGGTCAAATCTAGACTCAAAGTTTACGAATCGACTGTGTTTCTGATGTCAATGTATTCGACGTCAGTGTGTTCGGACAATCATAACTCACTCGTTTGAGACTCGATTCAGATGATTCTTGTGGCATTCACAAGAAAACTCGAAAACTCACAGATTTGTATCTAATATTAATTTGAATATTCGAATATTTTAGGGATCAAATAGAGGTTCAAAGTTCACGAATCGGGGCTGTATTTCTAATATCAATGTGTTCGACGTCAGTATATTCAAACAGCCATAACTCACTCGTTTGAGCCTTGATTGAGATGATTTCTATGGTATTCAAAAGAAAACTCAAATACCCATATATTTATGTCTAATACATATTTGGAGATTCAAACATTTTATAGGTCAAATCGAGGATCACAATTTGTTTGTCTCTGATTTGTGAAATTTTAAATATGCAGTGCAAATAAATAAACATGTCGTGCAGATAAATACTCCATCCGTCCCATTTTGTCTGTCATCCTTTGAAAATCTAACTTTTTAAGAAGATATGATTTAATGCATTACACAAAATAATCATGTTATTCCAAACTTACCGTTATTTATGGTGATATATTTTTTTTCTTGAAACAAGGGTAATTAAAGTAACAAGGGTAATTTTGAAATACAACAATAAAATTGTTAATTAATGAAGAAAAGTGATAGTTTTAGCCCTTTGGGACAACCCAAAATAGAAAGAAGGACAATCAAAATGGGATGGATGGAGTTATATGCAGTGCAGATAAAGAAATAAATAAACATGCAGTGCACATAAATAAACATGCAGCGCAGATAAATTATATGCAGTTTAGATAAATTTACGTGTAATGTAGATAAATCATATGTAGTGCAAATAAATAATATGTTGCGCAAATAAATAATATGCTGTGCAGATAAATTCATATGTAGTGTAGATAAATAAACAACATTTTTTTCATCTCAGAATATATCGATGAGTGAGATTGTTTGAAAGAGTTTTTCACGTTGATTGAGAATATATCATTTTTTTTCAAATTCTGTCATATATTTTGAGACATAAATCATTTTGAAATTTCGTTTAAAAAAAGAAAAAAATCAAAATTGATGATATCATGCATGTGGAGAAAATGTGGAAGAGAGAGGTGCGCATGCATAGAATTAGATAATTTTATTAAAAGAGAAGGGGCATCTATGTCATTTAATCAACTGTATCCTTATAATTAAAAATTTTTTGTCTGTCTTTATTAGAACAAGTCTTCCTAATTGTGGATCTATTGATAATTACCCCTAATTTTTATTGGATGACGCTTTCATAAGGGCCATTCATGAATTTAAACCTTTTTTTTATATAAATAAATATTTCTAAGGATACCAGAATCTAAAGCTTCCAAATAATCGCCATGAAGTGTCCTCATCCTCATGTTTCCCAATCACTCTTGGAATCAATAGAAATGAAGGAAACAAAAGCTGGAATGAGAAAATGAAGGCAGCAAAAGCTGGAATGTGAGAAATTTCACATCATCAATCTTCATTGAAGCATATAGCTTTCACATAACCAAAACAAAGCAAATAAAAACTCGCTACAAAATCTTTACCCATAAAAGCTAATTTATATATCATCCTGTTGGCACCAAATATATGTTGGGCCTAATGGGCTTAGTCCATGTACAAAGCTCATGGAGCAGCCTAACCACATGGACCAGGGTGCAGCATATACGGGCCAATATGGCCTATTAGCGTCCAATCACTTACAGCCCATATTATTGAAGAAGAGAAGCCCAATTGATGAGTATAACTGCCCAAGCAGAGTTGTGTTAAAAGTGGTCCACATAATGTGGAAGAGGTTATAGTAGTTAGAGAGAGGTGGTCCACGTGGTAGCACATGAGAGAAGTGAAGGAAGTTGTTGTGGGAAGGTGGTATTAACTTCCAATTGACAGAACATGGAGCAAATCAAGGTTAACTGCAATAAGATCATGGTTTCATGGAGATTTTCATGCAAAGGAGAGAAAGCATAAAAGCTGGTAGAAACAAGAACAACAACAACACACAAACAGTCAGACAGACAGACAAAAAACTCAAGCCCAAAGGCACTTTCAAGCTTCCGAGCATTCTAGTATTCTAATTACTTTCCAAATTCTTGACAATTTCGAGCAAATATCATATTGTTCATTCCAAATTCCTTTGTATTTATTCTTTGTCAAGTTTCAATGTCAACTATCGTTGTGTAAATTGTTCTTGGTGTCTATCTATTTTTCTTCATTCCAATCTCAACAAAGTGCACTAAAGTGGAGTTGGGGAACCTTGAACTATTGAGGTTCCAAGATAGTTCGTTCAATAGTCTACATAGAATTCTTATTTACATTCGGTGCATTTCATTCAAATTAGTGTGGAAAGCTATAAGCCTTGGCACACCTGCAACTTATTACCACCTTGGGCCACTTTTTGGTGACAACAACCTTTTTTTGGCACACCCGGTGGGACGGGGGAAAAAGAATGCACTCGCTTGTCAGGGAAAGAATCAATCATTGGGGAGAATCCGCAGGAGGAGAGCCCACCGGTAGACATGGAAGATGCTGCCAATGATGGTAGCACTAAAGAAAAGTAAGAGCTCATTAAATGACCAGCTAGCTTATCTGATGAAGCCGCCATTATGTTTGAACATTTGGTTAAAATCATCAAAAATCTGGAGGTACATTCTAACCAAACAATTGAAGATGCCATGAAACAGGTTGAACGAAAGTTTGAGCAGAAGTTGGAAGATATGACTACGGGTGGGCAATTCCCATCACAGAAAGGAACAAACTATCAGGTGGATGGTGGTTACAGCAAGTACATTCCTCTTCCAGTGCGCTCTCCATCTGGTAATGGTCAGAATTTCAGGCATGTTGCATATGGAAATACTAATCCTATGAACAATCCAACTGCTTATGCAACCACTGAACCTGTTGGACCAGGAGGCAATGTCGCTGCAGGGATGGGCGCTGCTCGTAGGGTTCAACACATTATTCCACCACAAATACCACTTGTTGATCTAAAGGCTCTCAGACAGGTAGTTCAAGAGTTATATGGCGACGACCTCAGACAGGTTTGTCGGCCAGAATATCACAAACCCTATCCAGCTATTGTGGATAGGGAGATTCCTTACCCACAGGGATTTAGAGTACCTGATTTCACTTTATTCTATGGAGAAGAAGGGTTGTCCACCATAGAGTATATCGGTTGTTTCACTGTGCAATGTGGTGAATTGGCGAACTATGACAACTTTGCCAACCTTTGTCTCAGGTTATTTCCAAATTCTTTGACAGGAGCTGCTTTTACTTGGTATTCCACCTTACCAAGAAATTCCATCAACACATGGTGGGAAATGGAATGGTAATTTCATACTCAGTTTTTTAGAGCTGAACCAGAGGTGTCTGTGGCTGAGTTATTCAGATTGGTGCAGAAGGTAGGACAAACCACTGATGTTTATATTGCTCGTTTTAAGAGGTTGAGGAATAGATGTTGCATCTATCTACCTGAGTCAGAGTTTGTCAAAATGGTCCAGCAAGGATTGGACATTAAATTGAGCAAAAAGTTGCAAGGTATGGAATTTTATGACTTTTATGAGATGGTAGCAAAGGTCGTGGAGTATGAAGAATTACTGAAAGAAGAAAGTAAGAGAAAGAAATCTTCCATGAGAACTTACGACTAGGAGATGGAGATGGTTGCCCCAGAGGTGACTTCAGAAAAGAAAGTGTGGGTTTGCCCAGAAACCACGCTATGTGCGACCACTAATCAGCACCATTACCAACAGATGTCAGTTGAGGAGAAAGCAGAGGAAGTATGCTGCCTATATGAGGAGTCACTACAAACCTCCAGTGATTCAACGCAGGAGCTGGACATGGGTTCGCAAAGAAAAGAAGTAGGAGGATAACCATCAAGTAAAAATGGATCAATCACCTACAAATGAGTTCATGGTGGCCGGGGAGCAATTTAGGTACCATATGAATGTTCTACCACTACTTTAGTTTTGCCAGCTGCTTGGCAAGCCAAGAAACACATAAAGAAAAATCATATGACAAAGTTCGATCTGCCAGAGAAAGGTGATCAACCTTTCAGCTCAGTGATAGTGCATATTGTGGGTGAAAAAAACTCCCAAAAGGGTTATCATGGAGAAACCTTAAATCCAAATGTCACAACATATCAAGCCATTGTATGTCAGGGCACAAATGAATGGCAGGCTGATTGATAGAGTATTGATGGACAATGGTTCTGTAGTCAATACCATTCCGCGATTGGTTCCCTGGCTGTTGGGTAAGAAAGAAGTTGATTTAATTCCAATTGACGTGACTATGACAGGTTTTACAGGTGAAGTTACTAAGGCAATTGGTATACTACCAGTGGAGCTGACTATTAGGCAAAAATCTTCCATAACTGCCTTTTTTGTCATTGACAGCCAGGCCAAATCCAAGCTATATTAGTAAGAGACTGGATTCATTCCAATTGGTGCATCCCATCTTCAATGCATAAGCTTTTGGTGTGTTGGAGAGGGAATGATGTAGAAATCATTTGGGCAGACAACCAGCCATTCAGGATTACATCAGATCAGGTGGAAGCTTGCTACTACCATGTTCAATGTGGATCAATTCAGTTTACAACCAAGAAAGAAGAGGTACAAACAAGTGCAAGACAATTATTGTAACGAACGACCATTGTTCCTTATAGGCCGAGGGGATCAGAGCCAATTATTGAAGAAGTCCCATGATGTGGTCGAAAGACGAAGAGAAGATAGTGGTGGCTGCAATAAATAAGATCATAGTACAAGCTACCATTGACAAAATTATAACAGAAGAAATTAATGAAAAAGAAATGATAGTAGAAGAAGATGGTTGTTTGGCCATGAATAAAAAAGAGGAGTTGGATTGGAATAATTTGAAGATAGCTGTAACGTCCCGACCCAGAATGCGTTACTTTTGGTACCGTCTAAATCAAACCATAATTAATTCAATCATCACACCACCGAAAATTTCGACAGTACCTCCCCATAATACATAAGATGCCAACTTGGGGTAAACGTGCAGCAATATCTCAAATATATTCACAACCTAGGCAGGGCCTCCGACCATCTAACAATTCATATCACAATTAAATTCTCAAGTCTAAGCAGGGCCTCTGGCCACCTAACAAATCATATCATCAATCAATTCTCAATCTAAGTAGGGCCTCAGGCCACCTAACAATCACACACAATTTCTCCATACACAACAACATATATAATCAACAACTAACGCAAGTAGCAATCCTGCAAACATAAGAAATCGTCAGGTCACAAAGTCCACAAACCCGGTTCGGGAGTCCCGATCACACTGAGCACCCTCCCAACCGTCCATCCTACCATCGAATAGGGATATCACACAATATGTCTCAACCAAAAACATAGGTACGACAAAATAGTAATAACATAATCAAATTTAGAACCATCTAGTCCTATCACTCTCCAGCGGTCTATCCACGTCGCGCACGCTCCTCCTGATCCACAACCCGGGTACCGGAACTAGACTCACATGCGAGGAAAGAATAGGAGAAAGAAAAGGGTGAGAAAAAGGCCCAGTAGGAAATAATAAAGAGTAAGTGAATAATATAAGGTTGAAATATTAAAGAAAGGCACAAATGCAACAATATGATAGCTAACATCATGTACACCAAACACAAGTAGATAACCACACCATACGAGATCCTAACTTGGCCCACCGACATCCCTATACATATCGGGACCTTGAACAGCCCAACGACATCATCGCATGGTGCTTCGAGCACATACGAAATCCTGACTTGGCCCACCGGCATCCCCGTACTCATAGGAACCCTGAATGGCCCAATGGCATTCCACATTTCACATCAATTACAACTAGGAGATATACGGGTCCATATCCGACATCTACCATGCAATTACAATGCATGTCCAACATGGTTATGCAATAGGGTATACATACAACCTATATATGTATACTACTACATGATGCATGTTCAAGAGTAATTCATGCTCAATGAAAGATTGAACAAGTTGGGTATGCAATATAACTCAAATCATACAACGAAGAAATCACAAAGTGGGGTTGCTCTCCCTTAGGTGCAATTAAGGTGAGAACGAATCATAATGAATAATGAGAAAAGATAACGTTCTTAATAGTAGACATATTCAAAGAGAATAGCAAAGGGTGGAATTTGCCTACCTCGCACTTCAAAAACTAGTTATATAAACCAATACTCAACCTTGGATTCTCCGGCCTCAATCAATCTATTATTCGATAAGCCCATCCTCCAATCAATGTACTACAACTTCCATTTCATAAATCTAACACAAATTAACCCAATAAATCAAGAAACCATTACCTTGACTTGCCCAAAACTTTCCAAGTTCTTGAACTTCACCTACTCAAGCTTGCTACTCCAATCAACAATAGAATCTAGCAATACAACCATAAAAAAGTCTAAATCAACCTATTAAATAACTAATTTCATCAAATTTAACGATTTTCCCCTAAATCTACAAAACCCATAAAACCCTAGAATCCCAAATCACCCAATCTCTAAATACTAGCTTTTAGGTTTAAGAAATCTTACCAAGGTTGCAGAGACAAATAGAAGGAAGGGATGCAAGCTTCCTTTAGGCCTCAAATGATGTAGGAACTCATGGATTTGAGTTTGGGTTCAAACGTTGAAAGATTAGGATAAAGAGAGGAATTTAAGTACATGTAAGCTAGAGAGAGAAGTCATGAATCCAACTTGAAACAATTTGAAAGTGGACAATCTTACCTTGGTTGATGATCTTAGATTGATGGAAGGGAGGAAATTTGAGAGAAAATGGGGTTTAGGGTCTGTTTTGGTCGAATATTTGAGTGGAAATCACGAAATGGGTGTTTTTAAAACAATTCACGGGCTGATTTTTAAAGAGGTGTCCAGACAGCCAGGATGGCTATCCGGACACCTCTGCCTATTTGGCAGATCTGTACCATTTTAATAAAGCTCTCTAGACAATTACACCTATAAACCAAATTTTCCGTTTTTGAACCACTTGTATACTCTCAACTCACTTGGTATTTATTTCTAATGGTTTTAAATATATCTAGATACTCAATACATGTTGACCCTACCTAATTTCTACAAGAAAAAGAAGTTCGGGGTATTACAATAGTACCGGCTAAATTAAATGATTTGAAGGCCGAAACCCAAGATCCTTTTGAAGAAGTGAACTTGGGGGACAAGAAGAGGCTAGAATCACTTATATAAGTTTCACCTTGGATCCATCTATCAAGGTAAAACTAATAGCTTTACTTCACGAGTTTCGTGATTGTTTTGTTTGGGATTACCAGGAAATGCTAGGGTTGAATAGAAAGGTGGTAGAACACCGACTGCCCATCAAGCCAGGGTACAAATCATACCAACAACCATCTATAAGAATGTTTTCAGAAGTGGAGTTACGTGTCAAAGAAGAAATACAAAAGTTGGTTAAGGTCAGCTTCATACGGCCAACTAGGTATGCTGAATGGCTATCAAATATTGTACCGATAGTTAAGAAAAATGGCAAAATTCGTATCTGTGTTGATTTTCGTGATTTAAACACTGCTACACCTAAAGATGTGTATGTTATGTCAATTGTTGATATGTTGATAGATAGCATGTCTCAACACGAGCTACTATCTATGATGGATGGTTATTCTAGATACAACCAGATATTTATTGCAGAAGAAGATGTTTCAAAAATGGCATTTAGATGTCCAGGAGCATTGGGTACCTATGAGTGGGTAATGATGCCCTTTGGCTTAAAATATGTCGGATCTACCTACCAACGGGCAATGAATGCTATCTTTCATGACATGATAGGCAGGAACCTAGAAGTCTATATTGATAACATCATGGTCAAGTTAGTTAACTCCAATGACCATGTGACTGATCTTAGACTTACATTTGAAAGGATGAGACAATACTAACTAAAGCTCAATCCTTTGAAATGCGCATTCGGAGTTAAAGCTGGAAACTTCCTGGGGTTTTTGATTGATCAAAGAGGCATGGAGGTTGACCAAAACAAAGCAAAAGCAATATGGCAAGCTCAACCACCGAAGAACAAACAAAAGCTCCAAAGCTTCCTTGGTAAGGTAAATTATCTTAAAAGATTTATTTCTAATCTTGCAAGTAAGACCAAGGTATTCTCAAAGATATTGAAGTTAAAGAAGGAGGATGCATTTAGATGGGAGCCAAAACATGAAGAGGCCTTTCAAACCATCAAGGCCTACCTAAGCAAACCTCCAGTTCTCATGCCACCCAATAAGCACAAACCATTTAAGTTGTATATATAAGCTACTGATGATTCCATTGGGCGCTTAGTGGCCCAGGATGATGATGTTGGAAGAGAAAAGGCAATCTATTACTTGAGTATATTGTTGACAGATACTGAAGGGCGATTTTCCATCGTGAAAAAGCTCTGCTTTGCATTATATTTTGCATGTACCAAGTTGAGGCACTACTTGCTTCAAACTAAGGTGTACGTGATCTCAAAACTGGTTTGATCAAGCACATGTTAACCAAACCATTGTTGACCAGAAGAATAGGTTGATGGTCATTGGCCTTGACATAATTCAACCTCAAATGCAGACCATAATAGGTAGTCAAAGGGCAAGCACTTGTTGATTTCCTTGTTGACCACCCATGCCTGGAAATTCTTGAGACCTTACAAGGCATGATAGATGCGCACACTACACCAACCTTTGAAGATGAAGGTGAATAGGTGCTAAAGTTTGATGGGTCTAGTACTAAAATGACTGTTGGAGTTGGGGTAGTCATTCAATCCCCGAGAGGTACGAAAACTACCTTAGCTTTTAATTTGGATTTTGATTGCACTAATAACCAGGCAGAATATGAAGCATTGATCATTGGTTTCGAAATCTTGCTTGAACTAAAAGCCAAAAATATTCTGGTGGTTGGAGATTCTCAATTGGTGCTAAAACAACTGGCTGGAGAATACAAATATGCTAGTTTTACATTGGCTCCATACTACAGTACAACCTTGCAATTGCTTGATGACTTCCAGGAGGTGGAGTTAAAGTACATTCCACAAGATCAAAATCATGAGGCCAATGGATTGGCCCAACTAGCTTCTGGCCTAATGCTTCCAGAAAGTTTAGTGTAGCAAATCATTACGGTAGAAAGGCGATCTCATCCATCTATTAGAGAAAGAGGCATGGCAGTCGAATGCTTAACTCTTGAAGATCAGATGAAAGATTGGAGGAAAGATATCACTAACCATCTGGCATACCCCAATGATCCAGCATCCGGAAAGGTCAAGATGTTGGCATAGAGTTACGTAATGATCGAGGGTGAACTCTTCAGAAAAGGAGCTGATGGTTTGTTACTTCATTGCCCTAGTTTTATTGAAAGTATGAAAATAATGCAATAGATACACGAAGGTATCTGTGGTGCACATCAAGCCGGTCCGAAGATGAGATGGTTGATTAGGAGACACAACTATTATTGGCCTACCATCTTGAAAGATTGCATTAAATATGCAAAAGGCTATCAACAATGCCAGAAATTTAGCAACATTCAAAAAGCACCAGCAACAGATCTGTGACCCATCATTAAACCATGGCCATTCAGAAGATGGACACTCGATATTATTGGAAAGATCTTTACTGCCTCATCTAAGAGCCATCATTTTATCTTGGTGGCTACCGACTATTTTACAAAGTGGGTAGAGGCAATACCCCTGAAAAAGGTCGAATAGGCAGAGGTGGTAGATTTCATCAAAGAACAACTTATTTTCATATTTGGCATCCTAGAAACCATCACAACTGACCAGGGGACAATGTTCACTAGAAGAGAGGTCAAAGCATTTCTAAAAGATTATGGAGTCAAATTGCTCACTCTACTCCATACTGCTCAGGCCAATGGGTAGGCAGAGGCTTCAAATAAGGTGATCATCTCTATCTTACAGAAAACTATCGAGCATAATCCCAGAGCATGGCACAGGATACTACCAGAGACATTATGGACATACCGTATGTCCAAGAGAACAAACACTACAGCCAGCCCTTTTGCTCTCACTTATGGGCATGATGCAGTACTACCTATGGAGCTGGTGGTCTCTTCTTTAAGAGTCATGAAGCAACATGATCTATTTGTCGATGAATATTCAGAAGCTATGAACATGGAGTTGGAACAGTTGGATGAAAGTATGATGGAGGCTTTGAACAGGATGATAGTCCAAAAGAAGAAGATAGCAAAAGCCTACAACAAGAAAGTGAAGAAGAAAATGTTCCATGAAGGCCAAATGGTGTGGAAGGTGATCCTACCACCAGGAATCAAAGACAGAGAGTTGGGTAAGTGGTCTCCAAGTTGGGAATGACCCTTCAAGTTGGGAATGACCCTTCAAGGTTCACAGAATTCTCAAAGGTAATGCATATTGATTGGCAGACTTAGATGGTCAACCACATAGAAGATTCATCAATGGCAAATACTTAAAGCCATATTTCCCAAGCATTTGGGAATCTACATCTGTAATGTCATAAAGAATGTAAAAGTAGACTTTTAGCCGCATATGAGTAGGCCTTAGTGGCCGCACATTATGAATAAAAGAGATAGATGGCCACAGGCCACACATAAAAAAAAGGGAGAAGAAGAAGGCCGACAAATCAGCTTAAATCCAACTTTGAACAGTTGAACTCAAGTTGGGGGGGCAATTATTGGCACCAAATATATGTTGGACCTAATGGGCTTAGTCCATGTACAAAGCTCATGGAGTAGCCTAACCACATGGGCCAAGGTGCAGCATATACGGGCCATGCGGCCCATTAGATTCCAATCACTTACAACCCATATTATTGAAGAAGAGAAGCCCAATTGAAGAGTATAACTGTCCAAGCAAAAGTGTGTTGAAAGTGGTCCACATAAAGTGGAAGAGGTTGTGACAGTTAGAGAGAGGTGATCCACGTGGCAGCACATGAGAGAAGTGAGGGAAGTTGTTGTGGGAAGGTGGTATTAACTTCCAACTGACAGAACATGGAGCAAATCAAGGTTAACTGCAGTAAGATCATGGTTTTATGGAGATTTTCACGCAAAGGAGAGAAAGTATAAAAGCTGGTAGAAACAAGAACAACAACAACACACAAACAGTCAGACAGACATACAAAAAACTCAAGCCCAAAAGCACTTTCAAGCTTCAGAGCATTCTAACATTCTAATTACTTTCCAAATCCGTATCAATTTCGAGCAAATATCATGTTGTTCATTTCAAATTCTTTTGTATTTGTTCCTTGTCAAGTTTCAATGCCAACTATCATTGTATAAATTGTTCTTGGTCTCTATCTATTTTTCTTCATTCCAATCTCAACAAAGCGCTCTACAGTGGAGTTGGAGAACTTAGAACTATTGAGGTTCCAAGATAGTTCGTTCAATCGTCTAGATAGAAGTCTTATTTACATTCGGTGATTTCATTCAAAGTAGTGTAGGAAACTATAAGCCTTGGCACACCTACAACTCATTACCACCTTGGGCAACTTTTTGGTGACAACACATCCGAAGCAAAGAAAAAGCAGATCCAGCCGCCATTATAGTGCAGCACGGGCGGACCGTTGAATGCCTTCACCATGATGAATGATGCTTAAGATGGTAAAGCACTGGCAAAATGATCTACAGTTGTTTAACTAGCAAATACGCAGTTGTTTAGCTGATAATGTGGTTACATTTATAAACTAAAACAAAGAATCAAGTACTGATCATACATAGTTTTTTTTAGCTTAGATGCTAAAGCAACCCTGGCACTTTGACATCCTTGAACACATTAAAAAATGGAGAGTTTTAATCGGATACACGGTCTTCTATCACACAAGGATGATATATGCACTTTTTTCCTTTACACATTATATTTATTGCTTCAATACCAACTAATCAGTAGTTCACTGTGAATGTTTGTCGAAAGTAAGACTATTTTGTAGATTGTTTCAAATAGTTTCTTTGTTTGCAGATGCACTTCCAGAATCATTTTTATGTATAATTTTTTGGATATTATGCCTGTCCAATTGAAGACAGAGAGGAAGTAGTTGTTAATATAGGACAGTCATGAATAAGATCAGGAAGGATGATAGCCTCTTCATCAAAGATTCTACAGGGGTATTAATGTTAACCTTTCAATTTACTTCTCTATATTTATCAAGTATTTAAAACTCTCAAGGAATGCTACTTCATCCAAAGCAATAAGTTTTGCACAATTCTATCATTAGTAAATGTCTCTTGGTTAATTCTCCTGATAAATGTGTGCGCTATAATAACATTTTAGATGCATGCCTGAAACTGTATGTAATTTCATTTTTGAGGAATCTAACTTTCTGATTTTTGTATTGCTTTGCAGGCTATCCTTCAATTTTTAAGTTCATTCTATTTCCCTTGCATTTCATCTTTATTTGTTCACCAAGCTTATTCTGAAACTGGGCTTGAAATGCCAAGTAAATCATGGCCCCATGAAGCACCACAGCTGGTGGAACCTTTGTGAATGGTGGTAGTTCACCTGCATCTGATATAACCTGTGATTACTTCACACCCTGCAAGATGTATTGTTTGATGCTTGGAATTCCTTCCTTCTTAATCCATCCCACCACATCACTTGATCCAACTGTCAGCCCATCCCTTGAAAATTGAATTCCTACCCATTCAGTTGTTTGAACAGCAGATAATATTATGGTCGCTATATTTTCTTCTTTCTGTGAATATTTTGCATTTGAAAGACACACACACACATATATGGATTCAACTTCAAGATGTGAGAAGGGTGTGTATTTTTTACCACAAAAAAATATTTATTGGAATTGCAATCATAGTTTCTTTTTTTATATTATCCAACACCAAACTGCAACCACATAGTAATTAATACTTGTGATTTAGAGAAGAAATATTGAAGTTACCCTCAAAAGAAAGGTATTCCAAACAGGTCTTGATTGAAGTTCGAATAATGAATTAGATACATAACTGAAAAACATACTTATTCCAAAAATCTATATCTGCATATTGTTGCCGAACCCAAGTTGTCATCGATCGAGGCATATTGCCGTTCTTCTAGATTATTAAAGAAAAATAACCTTAGGGTGATCATGGAGCGGAACCAATTCAGAAAATATTCTATATTATAACAATGAACCACAGTTTTCATTGTGGTGAAAATCAAAGTAGAAGAGGAGGAAGGAAACGATGATGCATCTTCTTTTTCTTCCTCAACAAAGTAGATGCGCTTTGAAATTGTTTTCACGGCCGGTAACCATGGTCTCTTATATAGAGAATAGAAGATAGTTGCTCTAGTCATGTTCATGTTTAACATAATTTATAATAAACTACCAATTAATGTTTCATAAATAAAAACATAAATAACATGCTATAGTGTAGTGGCCAAAAATCGTCATATGACTCAACCATTGATATCGGACTACGGTCAACGTAATACTGGCGGTCAACACCAGTTAATGCTGACTCACTCAATAAATGAGGGATAAAGAGCGCACAAGTCTATCAACATCCAGCGCCCTAGGCGGCCAATGAAAGGGCACCCTAGCTGGAGATGTCCAACGTAACTGATCATCAAGAGACAAAGACCACGCAAGCCTCAGGTATATATCCTATATCATATTCACACACATACTTGTACATGCATACATCCCATACCATATTGATAGTATACCTAAACCACTGTCTCTTATCCTGACTCGGTCGCCCTATGGCAACGGTCGTCTGAGATCGTTGTTGAACCTGGCCCCGACAAATCGGACAGCCTAGCACGTCGTATCAAATAGTCTGCAACCACCTCCTGACACTGAGCCGCCTGACCACTGTACAACCCCAACCTCAGCCAACCAAAATAGGCTGCGTGTCCTGACATTCGACACCACCTTCCCATATCTGCTTACAAATTGTACTATAGTACCCAGTATGTCAGCATTGGTCAGCAAGTTATCTCACTATAAAAGGTCCCCTCCTTCTCAAGAGCGGGGATACGCAATCTTGAACACTCAGACCCTTTGCTCTCTCACTTTCTTCAACCTTCAACTCATTCATAGCTCTCTTGCACACTGCATCCACCATTTCCATACCAGCATTTGCATTTACGATTCTTATATCTTTGCTTTGACCAACCTGATTCCGATTGACTAACTTGAGCGTCGGAGGTTCTTTGGCAGGTACCCCACCAGTGTCCAAGTTCGTTGATTTCAACCTTGCTTTGTTTCTCAGAATCCCGCTGTAGAAGGCCTCCATATAAATTATGTTGACCATTCAACGATTGTAGATTCGGGTATCTACATATAGAAACAACTAAAGAAAAATCAGCGGCCCACCATGGCGACCGAGACTTTCCATTACATGCTTGTGAAGGTGTTGGACCTATGGTTCTTCATGTCTAATTTTGATGATATTAAATCATTTATAAATGATATTGGAACATTAAAGAAATATTTGATTTATGTGAATTGAATTTGAATGGATAGATCTTATTGATTATCTTACATGATCACATGCTTTAAGTGAGGCTTTTGCCTAATTTTATGTGAATTTTACATATATTCATGCTTGAATATATGCTGGAAATTCAGTTTTGCAAATGAATATACATGGACTAAGTTAGGACATTAATATTCTAATGATCATAATTTAACCAACTTAGGTTCAAATGACTTGAAACTTGAACCACATGCACATAAGGCTCTAATATATATTCTAGGACTATAATCATGAGAAATTAAGTGCATCACATATATATTTGGTCATATGCTTAAATTCTGTCAAAACTAGGTTTAACCTAATTTTGCGCATATGTGTTCTTTGTGAACATGGTGAACTGAATGAACTCCGATTTACATGAAAACTTGTATGCAACTTATTTTCATCATTATGAACATACTTGAGTAAGGATGGTTCAAGGGAAAATGTAATTTAGATTGAGTTTACTATATGTGTCCTATTTGTGTAGTCAACTTGGTTAGGCCATAACTTTGTCACTTGTGAACCAATTGACTTGAAATTTGGTGTGTGAATTATATTCACTGTGATCTTTCATAGAATGCTTAACGTTCAAATTTCGACCACCACATATGGGGGCTGCACAGTGTAGTAGCTATATACTTGGAATTTATCCGTTTTTGACTATTTTAGGCTACATGCTTTCTGGAGTGATTAAACCTTACCCAAATATTACGAAACTTTATATACACATTCTAACATGTCTAAAATGATTTATCGTGCATGAATTAGAATTTTCTAGGCTAGTTTGATTTATGATTAACTTACGTTATTCATATGAAGCTCGTTGAGCTTACATGCAATTGGGGAGTTCTACCTCCTATTTCTTTGTAAGTTAATTATCATGAGGATGTTATATCACTCAGAATTCAATTTGCTCAAGTGAATTGAAGTTCGGTTTTCAAGTATAAGATTGGAGCTCTAGAAAACCAAGAAAAGTCGATGTTCATCAACCTTCCACTAAGGTATTTTGATTGATGATTGTAATTAGCCTTTGGGCTGTATATTATGGATATATTGGTGCTGCCAATTCATATTATGAAGTCAAGATTCAGACATGGATATTCAATGTTACACAAGGTGTCCGATTTAAGCAATATGTGACACATGAAGACATATGTGCATGAAATGTATATGGACCGACTATGGTGTATGGTTGCAGCTGAAAGTTAATCTTTGAAGCTTCTAGAAGATGTCTAAGCAAGGAGATATTGTCTCTACACTTTTGAATACAAAGAGTCTTGGAGGCCAAATACTTGGAGGGGAGCATGACACATATACTATCACCTAATTGGTACCAACATTGCTGAAAAGGTCGCTGGTCTCTGTACTTTTTATCAGAAAACTATAAGTCTTGCTTGACACCTAGAGAGACATGCTTTGAGCTGACTACGAAGGAAGGACTTTTTGAGGCAACCAAACATGGCATACAAGTGGTACAATTTTGCTGCACATATTGAAGGCAACAGTTGGAGATAGCAAGGCCAAGATTTGGTGCAAGTTTGATCAAACGGTCAGAGATGGCTGCAAGTAATGAAGGGCTGTGATGAAGGACAAATCCAGATCAAAGGGTTGTGCACGTGGCAACTCAAATTTTCCAAAGCTAGACTTGGAAAATGATGCAAGTGCAACGGCTACATATTGCAAGGTCAAGATTTAATGATCTCTTCATTCAATCGCCGAGATCTGCACATGTAATTGAAGGTCAAGATTTGAAGATGGAAAAAGATCCAATGGTGGAAATCACAAGAGCTTGGTGAAATTCTTGCTCTCAAAGCTTTAAAGCTACATTGTGCCATTGAATTCACCGAAGCCACTCTAAAAGCTTCCTCACTATTTTACTTTTGCAAAGATGAAGGTTTCTCATTTGGCTTTGTATTTTTAGATTCGAAAATCCTCATTATTCTTCATTTTCTATCCAACCCGTGAGGTGATATTGTGATTCTTGAGTGTTCCTCAACCCCATTTGATTAGCGCAAACCTTGAGTGAACCATTTATACCAAGCACTTGTAAAAGTCCCTTCATTGGGCAAAAATCTTGTTGAGGTTGAGTTTGAGGGAGTGTTTGAAACCCTTGGTTGAAAAGTTTGAAGATTGTCTTGAAATCTTCAGTTTCAAGGGTGACCTAAAAACCCTTGTGAGTTTTGTGGAGCTCTTGTGAAAATCACATCCTTAGTGGAGGTTGGAAATCCTAGGTTCGTGAACCTAGGTAGTAAACGTAGAAGAATAGTCTCCGAACTACTATAAATCGTTGTGTCGATTTTCTTGATTGCATTGCTTGCTTGTTGATTGACTAAGTGTTTAATTGCTTCCTAAACTATTTTGGTCATTGCAAGACCTTGCATTAAAACTGATTCTCTACCCTTGTGTGTTGATCATATGTTTGAGGTTGTTAATTACATTAGTGGAGGTTTCTCTAAACCATTAGATCAAGTGTTTTTTATTGCAGAATTTTCTGGACCACTAATCTATCTGTGCACTGTTCACATAGCTAGACTTTTAATTTTAGTATGAATTTTTGATATAGTGTTTATCAAGGTGTTGTTATATTTCATATAAAAATTCGTTGCATTTCGACATCATTTGATATGTGAAATCTGAGTTGCAAAATCTGTACGCAGTGTGTTGTTTGAAAAATCTGTTTTTGTAATTCCTTGATTATTTGATATTTGATCATTCACCATATTGAATCACATCTTGCATTGGACCAAATTTGTGTGTTACTTGTTATATGTGATTAATTGTTAAAATTATAAAAAAGGGATTCAAATCAGAATTTGAAGACACAATTCACCCCCCCTTGTGTTAAGCACGATCTATCAAAGGGAACTGCTCCACTGCGACGCAACTTCCTCCGAAGTGTAGCATTTGGTACAAAACTGGGATGGTTAGGATTTATCCTCGGATCAACAAAACCAATCACAATCCCCTCATAATAATATAATATGTCTCTGCTCCTCCTGTAGTCAACCATAGACCGTCAAGAAGCCAAGAAAATCAGGAGTATGAGTATGAGTTGTAAGCTTCTCCACAAAAATTTAGACATAAAAAATCAAACTATTGAAGAACAGCTTACTTGCTTGATCCGTCTTGGTCCCCAGCCTGAGGAAGAAAATCTACATTAAGCAAATGTTTCCGCACACAACTGTCATTGAGCATGAATATATTTGCACCAATGAGGAAAGTGTGTGTAGTTCGCTACATAACATACATTCTTGAAACATCGCAGCCGGAGGAACAAACATGGCCTTTTAGCTTGCTATTTTCAACTATAAATTCAAAGAAAACGCCTACATATTTCCAATGGCAGTTTGCGAACCAACACATAACATAAATACTTTTATTTGATTTGAACTGTAAGGGTTTGAATCTGTAGCCTAAAAGCATTTAGGAAACATTTCATAAATTCAAGTTGGCAGATTATGAACTTATTAATTAGAAAAAGAAGGTTTAACTTTTCACATTTGATAGTGTGACATAAAAATATTAAACCATTAACATCATTATCAGTCCCACATTTCGCCCGTAATTGGCAACACCATTAGTCCCACAAATTGAATACTCAAATATATACAAACGTATTTTTAATATAATAAAAAATATAAGAAACTCTGTTTCTTCTGGGATTCAAAGCAAGTGTCTTCAAGCTGATTATGTATATAATTTACCATCACAAAAGATCAAGCCGTCTTTTTTTCCAACTACTTGATACAAATCCCGGAAGAAAATTAAACATTAACCACCAAAAACAGAAGAAGGAATACGTTGGTTTGTACCATTCCTGTGATTGTCTCCAAACTGATTTTGTAAAGAATTTACCATCACAAATGATCAAATCATCTTTTTCTTCAACCATTCCTGTGATTGTCTCCAAACTGATTTTGTAAAGAAAATTAAAGATTCACCACCATAACTCACCAAAAATAACAAAATGAATACACATTGGTTGTGAGGTCCGATTATTTGTACCTTGCTGTGATTATCTCCATGCTGATTCTGTAAAAAATTTACCATAACAAATGATCAAATCATCCTCTTTTCAACTAATTGATACAAACCTTAATTGAAGAAAATTAAAGATCCACAACCAAAACTCACCAAAAATGGCAGCACGAATACACTGGTTTGTGACGTCTGATTGTTTGAAAGAGTCGAGAGGTTGAAGAAAAATGGATTCAATGGCAATCCTTAGAAATGAAATACAGAAGACCAAGTTCATGACTTCAATTTTTCAAAAGAACATAATGAAGATAATCAATGAGAGGAACTTGAAGACGAAAGGTTAATGATATGCCAATTATATTCATATGAATATAATTGTGCATCCTTTTACATGAAATCTTGCATTGTTTAAGAGTTATTTTGGATTATATGCTGCTTAAAGAGTGTTATTTGCGCATTTTAGGTGCCAGGGCATGAATGGAAGAAAAGCAGCTGAATGGATAGGAAAGAGCAAGAATTGGAACCAGAGCTAAAATCCGATTGATCGGACAATCATGGAGCTGAGCGAGGCAGAGGAGATTTCCGATCGATCGGACCTCTGTCCGATCGATCGGTCAGGTTCGCAAGACGAGTCTGAAGATTTGTAAAAGGCCCGAACTTGCCCTAAACCCAAATGGTCCCATTCAAAACGGTACATACTTATTAGAACAAACGACTGGAGGGTTGTGAGGGGTATAAAAGCTTAAATTTTTAGGGTTTGAAGAAAACTTTTCACTTTTGGAGCAAAACCAAGGGTTTTAGGAGCTTTCTTGACAGCAGCCATTGATGCAAGCGCAAGGGGTTTAAGGGGTTTTCCTTCTTTTCTTCTTTCATCTTGTATTTAATGTTTGCTATTTTGGATCTTGTGTTGTATTCCTTAGTTATGAGGAACTAATCCTCTAACTAAGGGTCCTAATGGAACCCTTCTTTAAAGATGAAATGAAATTGGTTTATTGTTCTTGAATCTCTTTTTATGTTGTTGATTTTCTGTGGATATGCTTATTGCTTTCAAATGCTTGATCACCATTTGAATGATTTCTAGCCTAGGTTGAGACCGGAAGGATAAACTTAGGGTTGCAAGAATCCATAGAAAACATAGGTTGCATGAACCATAGGAATATATGTTTATGACTTATGCAATCATTAATTGATTTCCATTATGCTTAAGGGACTTTTGATATGGAACCGAATGTTAGGAATAACAGGGATTCTATTGAAAATACTTTCAGTGTATCTAGGAATAGAACATTGGATAGTTTGGGAAATCGATTGTCAACAAGTAAATTGAGAAGTGAGAATTAATGAACCGATGGAGTTTAGTCGGATAAGAAGTGGTGAAGTTAGGAGCCTTAGTGTTTACTTTGCTTGGAAACAAAATTTCTGGTTTGTTGCTTTGTTAATCACTCAGTTTGTCATTTACTTAGTACTCTTTTAATTTACTTGTTTAGCATTAGGTAAAACCCAATCAACAATTCGCTTTGCCATTTTAGTGTGTTAATTGCTTATATTGTCATTGAATTGAAATTGCCAAAACCTCCTCGTGGGAACGATACTCTATTCACTCTTTATTACTTGTGCGACTTGTCTGCTTGCGAATAATTCACATCTGTTAAGCTCTACATCATAATTTGTTTCAGTTTTATAAGGGAAAAACCTTGTAAAAGGAAAAGAAAAATTGCATAGACTGTAAATCAATGCCTGAAAATCATTGTCATTTGAGATGCTGACCAAAAATGCCTTGGTTTAGCAGTAACTGTCAAAATTATAAAGAATTAATCCAAGTTAAAAAAGAATATCCTGAGAAGTAAATATGAAGAGCTAACAAAGGAAGACAAACGATTATCCAACTGACCTGAGCTGTCTGATCACACCAAAGCCATGAACCAAACTAAACACCTCGCAGCAACACGTGTCGCTCCGCCCAAAATCAACACCCATCTCCTTCGGTGAACAACCAATCACACCACAGATACCCACCTCGTGAACCCAAGATAAATCCCCAATATTGCACCAAAGCAATGAACCAAACTAAACACCTCACCGCAACATGTGTCACTCCACCCAAAATCAACACCCATCTCCTTCATACACCTTTGAAGTAAATATGAAGAGCTAACAAATAATGCCAATACTCTTCTAAAGAGCTACCCATATTGATGCATATCTGAATACAAATATGACACGATAATCAGTTAATGAAACCCCACCATAAGCAAAACATTCAGCTATGATAGCTCTACCTCTCCTCTTTAGCACCATTCCAGATAGCCCAATATAATTCGTAGGGAATATTGTATAAATTGAGAATATAAAAAAATGCCAAGCACACATGAAACAATACCACAAAATTAGGAAGGAAGCACATGCAGCATATCGAAAAGCTAGCAAAAGTGAAATCAAAGACAACTTACCTGAGCTGTCTGATCGCACCAAAACCATGAACCAAACTAAACACCTTGCAGAAACACGTGTCACTCCATCCAAAATCAATACCCATCTCCTTCGGCGAACAACCATACCCACCTCGTGAATTGTCGCGAAGAAGAGGAACCGAGGGATCTTTCCTTCTTTATCACCTGTTGTAGAGTCGTTCCGTCTTCCAAAGCCAAGTTTCGTTTTGTAATGGGTTAGTAATTCATTTGTTTATCTATATATAAATACACGTGTCTGATTACCATGAGACCAATCTGATGACGTGGCAGACTCAGAAGCAGGAGAAATCCTCTCTGAGCTTCCGTATTTCTATATAGTATATATGGATAGATAGATATATAAACCATAATAAAGAATAAGCTAGCAAATACACTGTTTAGCTTATATATAGGTCGACCCATAAAAGGGTTTGAACGCCATCACAGCACAATTTCTGGAGACCATTTTATGGAAAAACATACATCCCTTAGTAAATCATAGACGGAGGAATTTTGTTAATGAAATATATGCATAGCAGAAGTATATTAGGAATTGATTCTATATATTATACAGAAAAGTAAATGTGTTCTACTGGTTTGACCTTACATTCTAGGACATCTTTTGATTTCACATTTGTTATTTTGATTACTTTTAGAAAATAAAATTGCATAGGCTCTAATGTCAAAGGCCTGTTCTGCTTTTGTTGGCCTTATAAAGCATGAAGAGCATGACTAAATAGTAACCTGAAAGAGCAAGTAAGTTCAGGAACCTTGGCAGAATCTCTTTCAAGTAAGAGCTTTCAAAATTTTGAACATAAGGTTTAGATGAACTCAGATGTCCTAATGCTGCCGCAATATGAGCTCTGTTTCTGCTTGTGCTCTTTTTGGATCTCCTCGTGCTTCCTCCTCGCTTGTCTCTGCCCTTCTGCACTGCATTTTTTTTCCTCACTGATCTCAGCCTCTCTGTCTTCAACCTTGCCATGTCGGCCTGCATTTTCCAGTTCAGTATTTTATTCATCAAGGGATATGGGATATGGGAATATGCATGGTTCTATTTTACCCACTCCTAATTCAAGAAAAGTGAAATAGAAGGATCAGGCTTATTCTTTTCTCACGAACTTACTTATTAAGCTCTAGTGAAATCAACTTACTTATTGTGAAGTCATTAGGTAGAGATTTATATGAATTTTGGAAAGGATTTTGATTGTAAGTGTTCATTGGAGTTGATGGTGATATTCCTTTGCAGTTTGAACTAGTTGCAAAGATTGGACTAGTTGCAGCAGATGACAGTGCATAGGCACTCCTCAGGAGATTCAAAACTACTTCAGAATTTGTTCCTCAAGTGTTGGTGAGATTGGCAGCTGAAGCTGTTATGCTTAAAGATAGAACTTCTACACTTATGAGCATGTCAGAAACTCAGATATTGTGTTTCAAGTCATATTTATATTTGTAGCACCATTGACTACATGTACAATTGGATTATCTTGCGGCTCTGATACCATGAGATAACTTGTAGATTTTAGTATATTAGTGGAGGAGAAGAAGAGAAGGGGAAGGAGAAAGAGAGAAGATGAAGAAGAACACACTATTGTAAGATTATTGATTCAATTCAAAAAGTTACAACGACTGCTGAACCTGTAGAATATATAAACAAGAGTTTTACTGCTCTCAACGGCTGTGCACTTGAGAGGATCAGAGGACATAAAATAATAATTATTTTAACTGTAAATGAAACTGACCACAACGTTGCTTATAATCAGAGACCAAGCCCAAAACAAAGAAACAGAGGCACAAATCAGAGACCAAGCCCAACAAGGTTCGACAATGTAGGAACAAGAAGAGGAGCTTCGCACACTAACTGGGGAAGAAGACAATGTAAGAGCAAGAAGCTTAGAGACTCCATGGGAGAAGAAAATCTTCAACGGCTCTAAGAGGCAGGAAGACACGAGGGAAGCTGCTCTTGGAGACTCCATGAAAGATCAAGACCTCAACAGCCTTTCTATCAATTTTTAACGATTTGTGCTATTTGCTTATCATAAAATACAATCTTCAACACAAATATAATTAGCAATCTATAGAAACTTTCACACATATATGCCTAATCATTATTTCTATCCGGATTCATCAACACTTCCCTTGTGTTCTTCTTTTGGGTTGGCTATCAAGTCCCTGGCAAACAAGGCTAGAATTGTATTAGCCTCTGATTACACACAACTTAAATATCATCATATTCATGTTCTAGTTCTGGTTCTGGTTCTGGAAGAGTATACTTACCTGAGAGAGCGAGTAAGTTGAGCGACCTTAGCAGAATCGCTCTCGACCCTTGCTTTCAAAATTTGGAACATTAAATTTAGACGAATGCGGATGCCCATACTCTGCAGCGAAATGAGCTCTGTTTCCTTATGCAGTTGCTCGCGTTCCCTCTGCATCTCCTCGCACTTCTTTCGCACATGTTTCTGTCCCTCCGCTATGCTCTTTTGCTCCGCACTTATCTCTGCCATTTCCAACTTCAGCCGTGCTATGCCTTCCTTTATTTTTTTCCCATTCAGTACTACTCTCTTATTCTCAAAAAAAAAAGATGAAAAAAATCAATCGCAATGTTAGAAACTAATCAGAACATAAAAACATGACTAAGTAAGTTCGATTATTACCGATTGCCTTGTGTTGAGTAATCGTTTGGACCTTTCCCGGACCATATTTTTTCTGGGACTTCTTTTGCATACCCAATTCCGTCCACTCTTAATTCTATCCAGCCCGGGGCGTGAAGAAGAGAGCGCACAACGATTTGATAGCAAGAACTTCATTTTTGTGCTCTGGAAATGAACTATCAAAGGGCTTTGAACTACAAAGATGAAGCACATATATATAGCAATGCGGACGTAAGTAGCAAGTTATGAAAAATCAATAAGTAACGTAGGAAAAAATCGATGAAAGTTGAAACATTATTAAAGAAAGCTAATTAAATGATGCGTAACGCAAGGGAAGTTTGCCAGTAATGCAGCTTGATTAAGACCGGGCGCGAGCGGTGTCGCAAGTGAATCGCGCGATGTTGTGCTGTGGACTTGGTAGGATGGTATAGTGGACATTTTACACTTGTTCAATTTCTTGGTCGTCTCTTTATTTTACTACTTTGTGGAGGAATATGTGGCAAACTGACGATTAGGATCCAATTCCAATGTCATCAGCGAGCGATTCCACCAAATATCACACTCATTGTGTTGTTTTATTTTATGGAAAGAATGACCAAATATTGAGAGAATAAATAAATAATTTTGCGTGTGTGGATAAAAAATTGTGGCTGGTTGGGTCTGGTTTTCAAAACACCAATGAAAATATGACGCTAACCCCACCAAAAAGAAAATCGTAGATTTGGTGTCCGTTTGGTAGAGTGGAAATATTGATTTTTAATGTTAGTGGAAAAATTGTAGAAAAAAAACTGAGCTTAAAGTTGTAATATGCTGTGAGGTGTTTGGTGAACTAAAAGTTGACACTTGTGAAAAAACTGTTCAATTAAGATATTATAATACTAGATTTTATGATTCTTATATTAAAATTTCGGCTAAAATATTAAATATGTCCTTAGACTATCACATTTTTCTCTATTATGTCCTTAAACTATTTTTTTTCTTCATTCTATCCTTAAACTATTATTTTCCACATGGTTTCTCTCCTCAGTCAACTTTCCGGTGTTGACTCCGACGAAAATGCTGACGTGTCATCTGAACTCCGACGAGTTTTTTATTTTATTTTATAATCACATAGATGCCACGTCAGCATTTTCGCCGGAGTCAACACCGGAATGCTGACTCAGGATAGAAACCATGTGGAAAACAATAATTTGAGGATAGAATGAAGAAAAAAAATAGTTTAAGGACATAATCGACAAAACTGCTATAGTCTAAGCACATATATAATATTTTAGCCTTAAAATTTCTTATATTAAAATTTATTATTAAATTTAATCTAATACCTAGATTAAAGATGAATCTTATTTGCACCCCATTTTTTGCTAAGTACACCTCATTCACCCTTTGAAAATACACTAGATTGGGGTGTATTTAGCAAAAAATGGGGTGCAAATAAGAGTCATCAGATTAAATTCCTAGCCCGAGTCCATACATAAAGTTTTAAGGTATTTGCTTAGCACACGTGATTTGCGTGCTATTGTATGAACTCATTAGTTTACCCAGTGGTTAATACACATCCGAACGAATTTTCATGTAAACAAAAGAAAACTTAAAAACTAGATTATATGTTTAACAACTTATTTTGTAGAAAACATTATGTGTATGTAACTTTTTTTCCCTTGTATAATACTTGGAAACTTTGGCGAATTAGGTTTCTAGAGTTCAAAGACCAGCAGATTGACCAACAATTTCTTGGATAAGTTTCCAAAAAGTTTTAAGTAAAATATGAGGTATACCCTTAACACATAACATTTTCTTTTGAAAAATGATAAAGAACACAACTCTTTGGTAGCCTAATACATCTCAAATCTAGGTGGCATTGCCAAGCATGTCAGCATTTTAGGTGGAAAAATTTTGAATTTCGAAGTTTTCACACCATATTTAGCCTACAGCTCTCATCACACTCCCTATATTTCCTTATCTGTCTCTTATCCCTCTTTCTTCTCCTCACTGTCGAAACCCAAGGTTGGCCGTTCGGCCACCGATCATGGTCACCGACCCACTGAACTGAAGTGCCTGAGAGCCATGACTCATACCTAGGGGTTACCATTTGGCCCGAGGGCCTAGGTTGGGCTCAGCTCGGCCCAAGCCCGACCCAATACCGACATTATTTATTTATATATATATATGTATGTATATATATAATATATATATACACACACATACACAATATTTATTTTTATTCTCCTATAAGTACTCAAAGTAAGGACTTAAAATAAGTACAGCTTTTTGACCATTGATTTAAAACATGTGGGATCCAAAATAGTGGGTCCCATTAGTCATTTCACTTAAATCAATGGTTAAAAAGTTGTATTTATTTTAAGTCCTTAGTTTGAGTACTTATAGGAGAATTCCTGTATATACATATATATATATATATATTATATAATATATATGTGTATATATATATATATATTTATTGCAATGTATGTGTATATATATACATAATACGTATATATTTACCCTCTATAAAATATTGTTCAATTGTATAAAAATTAAAGTACAACTATGACATTAATGAATTGTAAATAATATGTATTTTTTTTAAAAAAAGTCAAGGCCCGAAGCCCGAGCTTTATGGGCCTAGGCCGGGCCTGTGCCTCATATTCCCAATCTGGCCCGGCTCGAGGCCCGAAGATCTAAACTGGGCCCGGGCTAGGCTTGGGCCTAAAAAAATCGGCCCGATGCCGAGCCCTACTCATACCCAACCTTCATTTGTTGTCAACATCCACCTACTTTGTCGGAATCTCGCCTTGAAGCCGCGGCCAACCGAAAGTTCGGAGCCCGAGCCATCACTCCGCGAACCACTACCCTTGTTGGAATTGTCTTGACGAGCTCTACATGTTCTACCCCTTGGACCACTGGAATAGTAATCGGAATAGTTATTCCATTGATTTAGTATTCCATTGATTTTGAAGGCTGTTTTTAAGTGGGTATGCTTTGAATATTGAGACATTTTGCTCATTTGGGTTATATAAGGGTTGTTGCTAAACTTTTTTGTAGAAAGGTTTGTAAATTTTGTTGGGTTTTGTGGTGGATTAATTTCTTCGGATTGTACTAGTTTCTTTTGTAAATCTTTTGTCATTCTTGGTGTTCTGAGGTTGATTATTGAACTTAAAATTTGTGAGATTAATTCTTGAACTTAAAACAATGAACGTTAGCTATTCCATTGAATTAAATCAATGGAATAGCTAATTTCATTGATTTAAATAAGTGGAATAACCATAGTCATGAGACAAAATTCAATGGAATAGCTTTATTCCATTGATTTAAATAAGTGGGATAACCATAATCATGAACGGTCCGATTTTCAAAATAGATGATACATTCACTTTCCATCAGCTTCCTTTGGTTTAGAAATCCCTGCATGGCATTAGAAATATGGATTGTAGAACCAGAATCAATCCACCATGTGATATGAGAAACATCAACCATATTAGATTCAGAACATAGAAAAGATGTGAGATTACCTTTCTTTTCTCATATGTCCCTTATTTTTTTACAGAAGAAACACTTGAGAGCCTCCTTATTCTCAGTATGGTTAGGTGATTTACCTTTCCACTTCCTTTTCTTAGCTTGTTTATTGTCCTTGTCATGTGTCATCATATGTGCACTTTCACCCATTTCTTGAACCAATCTTCCTTCCTCTTGAACACACATGTTCAAAAGTTCATTAATTGACCAATTTTCCTTATGTGTGTTATAGCAAATCTTAAATGGTCCATATTGTGAAGGGAGAGATTTCAAGATAAAATGCACCAGAAAGGACTCATAAATCTTAATCTGCAAAGTCTTTAATTGTGCAGCTATGTCCCTCATTTGGATAATGTGCTCGCATACACCTTTTAGTGATGGTGAACTTCATTGATGACAAGTTGCCCATCAGGGTGCTGGCCAATGCCTTATCAGAAGACTCAAATTGCTCATCAGTAGCCTTCATAAAGTTCTTGACATTCTCACATTCAGGTATGGACCCACGGATACTAGTAAAAATTCGAGATTTAATGAACATCATGCTCAAACGTTCATACAAAGCAATCTCAGCAGGAGGAGTACTAGTTTCTGTAGGTGCATGAAGCTCTTCCTTTCAAAGAGCATAATCAAGGTCCATGCATCCCAAATGAAGAAGCACTTTCTCTTTCCACACCTTGTAGTTGTCAGTTTGTCACCATATTTAAAAGCGGAACTTCAGGTTTGTCATTAGATAATATCAAAGATTGAACAACAACTGGGAATAATTAAATATAAATAAACATGCTTAATAAATCAATTAATGAGACACAACCATCAATCACAATGATAAGCTTACCAATGTAAGACAAATCAAATAATAATATGAACCAATATGTAATTAAAATCTATATGTGGGCAAATACTTTAATACAAAATGGATTCATTTACCATTTACGATGATACTAGCAAATTATAAATATTCTCAATGCCCGTGGGCTAATTAAGAAATAAAATTAATTTACCATTCCATCCTAATTAATCATAAAAATAAAATAATTTTCGTGGGGTAAACATACGAGGAAAATTCTCCTGTACGCACCTAAATTGTACACTTAAAAAAAGAGTAATTCTATATACACCATATATTTTGCTTCCCACACCCTATCTATCTGACACACCTTACTATCTTTTACTCCTCACACCTATATTATTTTATTCATTTAGTGTCTTGGTATTTAATATAAGGAAGTTCACGTGAATCATTGGAAATAGTGTCTGTGAATATAATCAAAGATTTTCCTTTTAACTTTTGAGTACTTTGTCAATTTTGAAATTTTTTTACAGAGAACATAATTAATTATAGCTAGATTCAGTGATATAACATAAAGCGTAAATGAATATATTCTTTTAGAAAGAATGATACAGCGAATTACTTATAAAAACCAGTTATATGTCTTCCATTCATACAATCATCAGGATTTCTTTTTCATTTCTTCGATTCTTCTTTAATGGATGATAATAGTGCAAGAGAATGGCTAAATATGTGGGACTCTCACCAGGTCAATATGAGGTAATTTTTTTATATTTTTTTAGTTATTTATTTTTTTAAGATAATATTATGCCTGAATATGTGGGACTCTCAACAGGTCAATATAATAGTTGCTTGCTAGCCAGTTAACAACTATTAAAGTGACCCTAGAGAAGAGCATATAGTTCGTTCAACATAAATTCAACCCAACAATCTTTGGAGAACTTAAAGGTTTTGTGTCTGTAACTGCCTTGCATTATATCTTTGCTGAGTTGGAGCATTCAAAATTTGTTGGATATGACATAAGCATGTGCAAATGCAGACTTCATTTAACCCATGGTTTGCCATGGGCACACGAGCTTTCTTTTTATGTATCAAATGGTCAACCAATTCCTCTGTCTTCCATTGATCCTTTTTGGACGAAGCTCGACTTCCAACCATGTTTGTCTTTACAGGATGTTGGTGATATCAGTTGTGCAGTGAAGATTGATATATTCAAAGAAGAGTCTAATCGAAAACCTCGATCAAGCAACCTTGGTTTGCCTAGGAAGTTATGCGAGATAATTTATCCTTCAATGACAGGACTTCTTGAACCTGTGGTGAAAAAAAATCCAAAAGGTAGACCATCCCAGAAAAAGAAGAATGTGTCATCGACTCGTCGAGATCCTTCAGCTTTTGAGTATGTCGAACAGTCTCTTCAGCCACATGTTATTCTACATCGTCCTTGTTGTTCAACTACCTATAATGATAGATCAACAACTAGACAAGGGAGAGCATGGCAAAAAAAATGAGAATCATAAGAAATTTACTGCTAATCAACAAAGATTTATTGCTCAATTTCATGCTCAACTAAGACCATGTATTCAGAGTGTTAAAGATGTTGTCGCTGACAGTAATTGTGGATTTAGAGTTGTAGTTGGATTGCTAGGCTTGGAGAAGGGTGAGAATTCATGGCTTCAGGTAAGAAAAGATTTGTTAGATGAAATAAGAGCATATTGGCCTGAGTATGTTTCCTTATTTGGTGGTTATGATCAATCTTTGTTCATAGCATATGCGTTGGATTTCTTCGAAGATAACACACCTGCACCACTTGATAAGAGGATGTCCATGCCTGATAAGGGTCATCTTATTGCTTCGAGATACAACATCATCCTCATCCTCCTCAGTGATGTTCAATGTTTGACGTTTTGCCTCTATGTTCTTTTCCATGTCGTGACGCATCAAATCATATAGTTACTATTGGATTTGTGAATGGAAATCACTTTGTTGAAGTATTAATTGATGAAGGTAGTCCAATGCCACCAATCATGCTCCAATGGTATCGATATAAATATGAGTGTGCAAATAATTAGATAATACCATTTCAATCACAACTTCATTGTTATGTAGAATCAATGAATATAAGTGATATGCCTCAAGAAGAAATTGTACGTTTAGACTCGGATTGAATAAAAAAATATTAACTTTTTTATTTTGATGTTAAATAAATTGTTATTTTAAAGTTTTATTTATATTACAATTCAAATCGTGTACTAAATGTAATGTTAAAAATGAGAATAATAAAAAAAGAATATTGTTTAAAATTTTAAAAAAAATAATAAAAAATTAAAAAATCCATGGTTGACAAAGCATATAAAAGATCAAAAGAAAAACTTAGAGCAACCACAATGATAAAATTTTACTGGACGAACAAAAATGTATTGAATTTTGTGTTTTGTTGATGTGGCTGTATTGGAAAACATATTTTGCTAATGTGGCTGTATTGAGAGACGTGTTTTGCTGATGTGGTTGTATTGAGATTTTGTGTTTTGATGTATTTTGTTGGGGACAACATGGAGACATGAAATGTTGTTGGCCTCCATGTTGGGTGGGAAGTGATAATGCATAAGAATTTGTGTTTTACTGATGTGGTTGTATTGAGATACGTGTTTGGCTTGACTTTTTGTGTAACAGAAGTGAGATTTTTGTTAGCCTAGCAAAAATGTCCTATTGCATTTACTCTTAGATCACATGGGTGGTCTTGGATCAAACACCAAGACACCAAATGAATAAAATAATATATGTATAGGAAGTAAAAGATAGTAAAGTGTGTCAGATAGGGTATGAGAAGCAAAATATAGGGTGCATATAGAATTACTCTTAAAATACGCACCACTTTTTAAGGGTGAATGAGTAAAATGATAAGTGGGACCCACTGTTTTGGGCCCCACATGTTTCATAACAATGGTGAAAACACAAGTGCGTATTTTAAAAACCTATTTAACCCTTGTACATAATACCTAAACATAAAAAGTAAGGATAAATTAGTAAATTAAATCACTTTTCATTCCTTTTTTTAATATATCCAAACTTGAGAGAAGAAAATGTATTTTCCCTTCCATTATCTTCTTTCCCTTTCTCTTCTTTTCCATTCTCCCCAAATCCCTCAATCCAAACACACTCTAAATTCATTGTTTGAATAGTTTAGAAAAAAAATTAAGGGAAGGAATTTTGGAGGAATTGAGGGGAATATTTCATTAAACTCTTGCCAAAATACTTCCTCCCAAAAATGGATAACAATCAGCTTTGCAATGTCATATCTACTTCACTGCAGAAGTACCAGATAACAATCAGCAAAGCAACAAAACATCTTAATACCATGGCCAATAGTTACGCGTAAACTACCTCAGCATCCTCTCCCGCATCAACCTTTGCAATGCCGTTTGTCTTCGGGGCATCTTCCGTTTCAATAAGAAGGGATAAGCAAAAGAAAACAATGCTTGGAAGAAAGAACAGTCACTATGCCAAGATCAACGGTGTTAACGGTCTAAGGAAAAGAGAATATTGTACTATGGATATATCCCTGTAAGATATTTCTAAGAAAAAATTGAAAGCAAGTGCTCCACATCGCCCAGCTAGTATCGCGCGCTATCTCGAGTCTCTTGCATCTGCGCGTGTTATATGAACATGAGGTTATAGTGGTCATTGTTCTTGGTTTACTTTGTTAATATTGTTTGCTAATAGAATAGTAATGGCCACGTGGCAACATAAGATTTGTTTAGTATTTATAAATAGAAATGTCAACTTGTAATAGGGGAGTTTTTACGAAATTAAGCATACTAGTTGCACACCCACGCTTCGCGCAGCACGTATTTAATTTGGGAATTAAAAATGTATGATGATGGAGCTTGAGTTGTAGAAATGGGCATAACCGTGAGATAACAAACAAATAACTACAATACAGGAAATGAACTCCTGCTGAATAAAACCATCAAGAACATTTAAAGTATCTCTCAAGAACATCTGTATGCAACAACGGATGGTGTATTTTGAAAATTTTGGATAAGCAATTTTGTGTTCCATAGATAAATGTGGCATTAAGATGGAACTAAAACTTACATCACATGAGAAAGTAAAGTTGATATTTGACTATTTGAGTACATATGCTTTGTATGAGAAACCAAATTTCCCTACATGGCGTCTTTCTTCCTAAAAAAACAATTATAAAGAACAAAAAGCAATTATTTTTCTTATCATACTAAAATGGAGATTTCCAACATCTAAGAGAATCAAAACTATACCTTCAAAGGATGACTACTCATCTTGTTTGATATCTCAGTTCTCTGTGGCAAAATTAACATTCAATTGCATATTTTCATTTTTTGCAAGCTTCTTAACAACAGGCGTTACATGCTCAGATGCTCTGGAACACTGAAGGGCACATTATAACAAAACTGTTCATCAACCTTATTGAAGCATTGGAGCCCTCATCAACCTTGAAAAATAACAAACGCATGGTTTGAAAGATAGTCATCAAAACAAATAATTTGAAGCCTCGAAAAAATTCAAAACTATTTACGAAGCCATAACCGTAACAACTTTACTTGAGCTACACGTGAAAGGAGTAGCTAACTACTGTGGTATTGTCAAGGTGCTTTGCTTCATAAATCCTCCATCTTCAGCTCGAGCTTCTTTTTCAATGTCCTTTTTATCATCCCATGCAATTAATTTGAGAAGAATAGGATTTTCGATAAATTTTCACCTCAACACCTAGAAATGAACCTCAATTGGCAAGATAATAGTGATTTAGAATAGAAGTAAGTGAAATTTAATTCATAACAAAGCAAATTCATTTAATGTTCAAGTTACGCATGACTGATATATACGAAGCCTACAACACTTGATGCTCAATTCTGATTTTTTAAGAGCTAAAACTTCCAGAAACTATAAAAAAAACTTGGAAATTCAAAATTAGCCTCGAGTAAAAAATTCCCAAGCTAAAGTTTTTTTTTTATCCAAAGCAACCACCTTTCAAGATTTCCATGGAGAAGTAGTGTATATATAATTTGATGTGTTTGCAATTTCTTGGTGATTACAATCAATAATTGCTGATGTATTTCTAGCAAAACCAATTGCTAAAGGCTTAATTTGGATCAATCACCGAGAATATTATACAATCTTTTGCAACAAAAAACTCCTTTCAGTAGAACATTGATTGTCGATAGAAATAGAAATCAAGTCTCAGGAGGAATTTAACATAAAATGTGGCCTTGGTTGTAGAGGGAAATACCAATCAAGTCTCAAGAGGAACATAACATAAAATGTGGCCCGGAAACCAATGGGTGCAAAGCAATAACCCAAACGTAGGAACTGGCCTCCGATGAAAGGATATCGAAAGGAAATTGTATATTGTAATCTTACATCCAAAATTCATAACTTCTAGGGAACAAATACGGACATGGTTTTTTTTTTCAAATTAGCTTTAGTGAAGCACTCGGAAGGATGTTCAAACTCGGTATTAGTGACAGAGGAATTCTAACCTCATACACATGAGGCCAATCGAAGGAGAAATTTTCAATCCTCAAGTTCCGATCCTGCAATTCAGAACAAATGAAAACGTTGGAAAAAATGTGAAGGCATGTGCTTAATATTTTTTCTTATTTGGAAACTTTGGAAAGTTAGCTCCAATATTAAATTCAAAATTTTTTTTTCTTTTCACCTAGAGGGCCATAAGAGCAAATTTATCGAGCAAAGAATATGACGATTCAAATCCTGAAAAAGGCCGGAAAATGGGAATCCATCCAATTATTTTCGTCCTGCAAAAGGGAAAGTTGGTCATCACCCTAGCAATGCAGCCACCTGATCTCTACTACAACTACTAAGCAGTCATTTAAGCATGGAAGAGCCCTTCAAGTTGAGCTAATCTTCCAGCAACATATCTTCTAAGTTGTTTTGCAGCAAAATTCAGTAATATGAGCCAATCCACCAAAAGACACAGTATAAAGTCATATAACTATCAAATTTCTCAAGTATATATCATCTCTTTTTTTTTTAAAAAAAAAATAACCAAATTTCTCAAAGAACATTGATTAGATATAAAAGATAAATTACTGGAACATAGCAAAAATTTGAAATCAGTTTATACGATTTTGTAACCTCTCAATTGAAAAAAAAAAGAGAGAAGAAATTTCTCAAAGATATATCATCTCCTTTTTAAAAAAAAAAATAACCAAATTTCTCAAGGAACATTGATCAGATATAAAAGATAAATTACTGGAACATAGCAAAAATTTGAAATCAGTTGATACGATTTATGACTTATCCAACTGTCAAAGACAATACTCTCTTTGACCACAAACCAACCTTCTTACTGTCCAGCCATCAAAGTCACCCATTGAACTCCCGCTATGAACAGGAGTGCACAATGAGGAGAGCAAAAGAGTTCGGAAAGATGGTCAGAACAAAAGCACCACAGATCCCCAAAGCTCTAAAGTAAACCTGAGAAAGGGCATTAAAACAGTTCGTAACTCACAAATTGAAAGTTCCAAATGGAGATCGTAGGGAACATATCTACCTTGGAACGAAACTTTTGTTACAAAAAAGAAAGAGGAAGAAAAAAATCTATATTAATTTAAATGATTTAAGAAACAGAAATCGTTGGTGCCAAAAGGAAGATCCTAGATAAAAGCTAAATCCCTTACTTGGAATGAAACTCTTGATCAAAGGAAAGAATGGGGAACCAAAGATCATCAACAACCGAAATTCTGAACATTCTTCCGTGAGTTCAAGTCGCACCTGAGCAAGAGAGGAAGTGATATAATTTAAGCGAAAATGTTGAAACTATTTTGGGCAAGATGAAATTATATTAGAGCAAGGAGGGAAACTCAACCGATCACACACGATACATGAATTTGAATCTGGAAATAGTACAAATCATATACATGAATATGAACCAAAGAGGAATTATTGTGAAACCTATAAGAAAGCGAAATCTTACTGGAGAAGATAACGTGAAGAAGCCAGAAGTCGCCTTAAATCATATACATGAATCTAACCAAAGAGGAGTTATTGTGAAACCTATGAAAGCGAAGTCTTACTGGAGAAGATAACATGAAGAAGCCAAAGGCCCAAAAGTCACCTTTTAATCATTTTTTTTTACGGTGCGATAGTTTCCTATGATGATATGATATTATTGTAATCCGTATTTTACGGATGAGCATTTTCTCTTACTTTTTTGTTCTTTTCCGAAATTCACGGGGAAAGATTTTTGATCCTCCGTTTTATATATATAAATTGATTTTGTTTCTGTGTTTCCCGTGTTCTTGTTATTCTCCGTGACTTCTTCTGTAATCTTCAGCATTCCTCATCTTGCAAGGTTAAGGTTTGAAAGGGATCTATCATTTGGTATTGGAGCGATTTGAATTTGAGTCGAATATACTGTTCTGGCCACGTGGCAACATAAGATTGGTTCAGTATTTATAAATAGAAATGTTAGCTTGTAACAGAGGAGTTTTTACGAGATGAAGAATACTTTGTCTCTGTGTTTCCAGTGTTCTTGTTATTCTCTGTAACTTCTTTTGCAATCTTCAGTATTCCTCATCTTGTAAGGTTAAGGTTTGAAAGGGATCTATCATTTGGTATCAGAGCAATTTGATTTTGAGTCGGATGTACTGTTCCCTTCCTGCACAACACTTGTTCATCTCATCTACTGCCATGGAAAATCAATCCATTGTTGAAGCAAATCTTCAGAGCCGAATTTCAGTTCTTGAGACAAAAGTTGCAAAACTTTCAGTTTCTATCGAGAAGTTTGGTGATGAATTTAAATGAAAGCTTCAAGATCTTGTAACTTCTCTCGAATCAAAGATAGATGCAAAATTAACTGCTGTAACTGAGAAGCTTCGTCGAGAATTAGGCTTCCTATTACTGGTTTCTTGAGAGTTTAGAACAACAAAATGTACAATCACTGTGACGAAGTGTCTGCGTCAATGACTATAGTTGCCGTGATTTTCGAAAATGTCGACACAACCATTGTGGCTAATGAAGAGTTGCCGACAATGGATTTGATGAACCCACATATTGTTCAACTGGTAAGAGGCTGAAGGTAATAGAAATTCTTGATGAAGCCACATATTGTTCAATTGGTTTAGAATTGGTAGATGAATTGTTGGATTTTTTTGCAATACATGGGTTATGTGATTATGCACACAAGCCGTTTGTGAAAATGCTTGAACGAGAAATTCCTTCTTGGACTTCTATTAAGCTTCATCTTGAAATGATTACCATAAGAAAAATAATTTATGGGACCAATAAATTTTACATTTGATCCTGGAGCTGTAGCTAATTGCGATAAACTATTTGTTAGGAATATATATTTCAGGAAACAATGTCATTTCTAGATATGACCAAAATGGTTATCCTAGTGAAGCCTTGAGAATGTTTAATCAAATAAGAATAACGAATGTCAGACCTAACTTAGTTGAGTGGATTGGTAGGACAAAAGCTTGTGACATGTTCTTTGAAGCTGTGAGCATTGCCAAATTAGTTGATGAGGTGGCTCATCTTCAAAGAAAATTTGAATATTTGGAACCATCTCTGGTGGAACGTAATGAGATTAAGTTTGCTTTCAAGCTTGCCAGACATGCAATAGTTTCTCAAATTATATGGTTTGCCAAAACTAGCAAAGGCAAGAGTTTGAAGGAGACTTGTTTAAAATGCTTTGAAAATATGGTTGTAGATCAGATTTTTTTATTTATAGTTGCTTGCACAGATATTGTTGTTCTTGTATGAAGCAACATATGGAAGTTAAGTTGCTTGATTGGTTAGATGTAAAATGCTCTAAACTTGACTATAATTGTGAGGTCAGCATCGACAATTGTGGAAAATACCTGGATCTTAAACTACTAGTGTCGATGGAATTTTTGCACCGAAGGAAAAATAACCTAGAAAGAAGGAAATAATAAGATAATAACAAAACACAAGGATGTACGTGATTCGACAACTTGCCTAGTCCATGGGATGTCTTATCTTTTATTCAAGAATTGAGTCTCTCTTTTTTGTCTGAATGATACATGATGCATTTATAGTACGGAGGTTAGGTGCAATCATGAAAGTTGAATGTAATTACCCCGGTTGCCTCTCTTGATAACCTCCTGCAATAACAATAACTGTTGTCTGAACCGCTACCTTCTTCGATATTGGAGCATTTGGAACAATCTAGGTCATCAGTTGGAACTGTCTTGTCCCCATCATCTTACGCAGAGGAATAACCTCCTCAGCTGTGCGTACCTACCTGCGTTCCTCCAATATTTTCCTCCACAAATACCCCCAGCCTTTTAATTTACCCTAAGAATATTAGGATAAATCTAAAGTCTTTTAATTTACCCCCTTCGAATACTGAAGCCCCCTCGGGTGTACCCCCTTTGGACTGCCGTACCCCCTTTGGACGGTTGTAGCCCCCCTTGGGCATACCCCCTTCGGATGGTCGTAGCCCCTTTCGGTTGGGCTATAGGCCTGGGTGATCACCGTTGGTTTCCCTTTCGTAGGCTTCTTTGGAATTTTTCTGAATTGTCCTTCAGTGCTCGAAGGAGCACCTCTAACCCTTACAGACTTTAACTTGTACCTTTCTTGATTCACAGGTTTTGCTATAGGGAAGCTCAAGGAGTTGATTTCTTATTCTGAGAATTTAGTAGCCTTCAAGGAGAAGTATAGTATTTCTCCCTGCTCCCCACATATTAGTAATTCTCCTACTGCCATTGAGAAGTTTCGCTCCACTACTTCCGATAAGGATATAGTGTTTTTCATGGGACTTGTCGGGCGGGAAGATTTTGCCTTATAGATACTTCTTGGGGTATCTCTTATGCTTCTCGGGATATCTCTAACTTGAAACTTCAACTCTCCAAATCAAGGAAAGAGCTGGCAGACTTGAAGACTAAGCAATTTGATTCTGAGAAGATAATGGAGGAGAAAACCATTCTAGAATGGAAACTTGCTGAAACCAACAAAGAGATGGAGAAGGCTTGACTTGAGATCTCCTGCGCCAACAAGGAGACAGAGAATGTTCAAAATGAGCTTTCCAAAGTGTAGGATCAAATGTCTAGAGTTGATGAGACGATAAAGGTCATCGAGGCAAGCATAGCATAATGCAGCAAAAAATATACGGAGACTTGCCATTGAATCCAACCAACACTTTGTACTTAGGTGGGGTTATAACCTTATAGCTCTCGAGAATCCTACAAAACATGTTGCTTGGTCAAAGGCCTTCTTCCAATGGCCTTCGCCTGTTCATGCTCACTCGAATCCAAGAACTATATACGGAGAGACCAACAGGAAAAATTCCCCAGCTCTAGGCAGTATTACAGTCGATGACCCCCTAGTCAGTAGGGGTCTGTTTTCTTTTCAAGTAGTTTTCCCGTCTTCATACAATATTTGGATGATTTAGCCTCTTTGGTATTTTGTACTAGTCTCTTTAACTAGTTGCAGAACTTAGCCTCTTCGACATTTTGTACTAGTCTCTTTAACTAGTAGCAGAACTTAGCCTCTTCGACATTTTGTATTAGTCTCTTTAACTAGTAGTAAAACTTAGTCTCTTCGGCAAAGAATTAAGAGTCACTTAGTCTTTTTCCTTCACTAAAATATTTAATTTGTATTTTGAAGCCTCTTTGGCAATCAAAGAAAGACTAACATAGTCATATGAAGAAAAAACTTCTTATTTTATTAAAAATAAGTAACCCATAGGCATCATATTGCCATAGTAGACATTACACTTAGAATTTCCTCAGGTTGGAGATATTCCAAGTTCCATGGACATTTCTGCCAGCTTCATATGAATCAAGCTTTAGAGCCTTGGATGACTCATTCTCTCGTCCGCTTTTGTCAGGTTTTATGTTATCATATCTCTGGCTCCTTCCTGAGGGCAGGCGAACTGATGATCCCCTTGCTTATCTTTCTCAAGCTTGACATACTATTTTATCCTATCTTGCAATGCATCCATATTCCTTGGTGGTGCCATAGTCAAGCTCTCCAGCAGTTTATGATCCTGTGGTAGCCCCAATCGGAAGGTAGCCATGATAGTATTCTCATCGCAATCTTCAATATCTGCATATGTATTTGAATACCTGGATGCGTAGTCTCTGAGAGATTCTCCCTTCCTTAAGTGCAAGGCAAACAAGGTATCCAAAGTTGTCGGATCTCTACTGTTCGCTATGAACCTAGCCACGAAGATCCGTGCCAACTCCTTCCAGGATGAAATTGAGTTCTCTAGAAGCTGATGGAACCACTTAATCGCTGTGGTGCCGAGACTTGATGGGAACGTTTTACACATAAGTCCATCTTGGCCTACCCACAAAGCCATCTTGTGGGAGTAAGCTAATACGTGCGCAACTGGATCCATCTTCCTGTCATATATTACAAAAGTTGGAGGGGAGAATTTACTTAGAGGATCTTCCAGACGCAGAGCGTCTACAAATGGGGTAGAGGTCATCTTCTTGAGAGTTTGCTTAGCCTTCTTCTGAGCACTCCATAGGGCTTCTCTAGCATCCTTATTCAAATATACTCTCTGCCTTTCTTGAAAATGGCTTCGATGCCTTGTCCTTCTTGGCAACATTGGGGATCTATATCTTGCACTCCATGGGAATGGAGTGCGCTTTCTTCTATCTGGGGTCGGACCTTTCCTGCTGTAGGACCTTCCAGTACTCTCACTTTCTCTCTCTCAAACACGTTTAGGATTAAAGTCCTCACCTTCCTGGGCAACACTTTGGATTGTACTAACCAAGCGCTTTCACTTCCTTCTTATGGATCGAAGCTTCTCCCTTAGGGATTTAGTGTGCTCCTATCTCCTCTAAAAGTCTTCTTCTACGCGAAGGATAGCCTCCTCTAAATCTACTTCGCATGGAACTTGTCTCCCTACCTCTTGACTCCTATGGACCTCAACATCGTCAGGATGAAGTAATTCTTCTCATCTAGATCATTCCGGAACTTGAGACATGTTGCTTCACAAAATTCTTTGATTCCCACAGACAGAGCCAATTGTCGATGGAATTTTTGTACTGAAGGAAAAACAACGTTGAAATAAGGAAATAATAAGATAATAACAAAACACAAGAATGTACGTGGTTCGGCAATTTACCTAGTCCACGAGATGTCTGATCTTTTATTCAAGAAGTGAGTATCTCTCTCTTTTTTGTCTGAATGATACATGATGCATTTATAGTACGAAGGCTAGGTGTGGTTATATAATTTGGATGCAGTTACACCGATTGCCTCTCTTGATATTGGAGCAGTTAGAACAGCCTAGGTCATCAGTTGGAACTGTCTTGTCCCTATCATCTTATAAGAAAGAATAACCTCCTCAACTGTGTGTACCTACCTGTGCATTCCTTCAATATTTTTCTCCGCAACCGACATTGATAAGCCAATGGAAAAAGGAAGCTTCAGTAGCTATTGCAGAGAAAGTCTATTGCCCTCATACTAGGTGCTCTGTATTAATGTCAAAAGATGAGGTATTGAAATGTACAAGACCTTGGTGTGTTGGTGCTGAAATATCTGGGTCTAGAGATGTGTGAAATGGCAATACTTCTTATGTATCAACTGCAAGGGCCCATGGCAGTATAATATGACTTCTCAGCAATACTAACAGTCAAATCTCGACATTGAAGATGCTATGCAAAATAGTCTTCAGAAGAAGAGACATGATGGAAACTTGTTCATGAGGATGTTTTCAGGTCACCAACCAATTAAGATTTTACTTCGTGTTTATGTTGGAACAGATGCTCAATTCTTTGGGATATTACTTGTCACTATGATTTTTGCCCTCTTTGGATTCATATTCCGTTCAAACCGAGGAGGTCTTATGACAGAAAGCATACTTACTCTTGGTCTCCACCATGTAAGGTTTGACAGCTATGCTCTTACTCTTGGTGTTGTCATGGAAAATCACTCTATATACACTTGGCAAATGCTGGAGATGCAGGGGATGGTAGAAGCTTGGTCTTTACATTGTGGTGCCACAGATTATGAAGAATTTGTAACCAAGTTCCCTAATTTCGAGTTTTGTTGAAGATTCTGATTGATTCTTGCTGCACTGTTGTGAATAAGTTGTTGATAGAAGGTTTTTGGTCATCAGGTCATTCATTCCTTAGAGACTAGGAATATTTCAAGGGAGATGGAATGATATGAACTTGAGGTTATAGTGGTCATTGTCCTGGGTTTACTTTGTTAATATTGTTTGCTAATAGAATAGTAATGGCCACGTGGCAACATAAGATTGGTTTAGTACTTATAAATAGAAATGTTAGCTTGTAATAGGGGAGTTTTTACGAAATTAAGAATACTTTGTGTAACGATCAATCCCAAAGGGGATCTATTAAATTACCAAAATGTCCAAAACAAATAATTTCCAAACAAATTCCTCCAAATAGTTTATTGAAAACCAAATAAAGAAAATCCGACTAACAATAAATGAAATAACATTTATTAAGTATACCAAAAAAAAATGTGGAAGTTCAATATAATCAAATCCTACGCTACCCATAACACCACTACTGTATCTATGGAAAACTGCTCACGCCTCGGGATGTTGGCCCATCATCTTCATGCTCACCTAAAAGGAGTCAAAATATAGAGGTTGAACTAAATAGCCTAGTAGGGATATAATACCCAAAAGGACCCGGTTACCAATGAAGCGGATATCCGAGTGAAGCAATGACGGTGTAGTTATAAAAAATATGAGAAGAAAATAGAGCGAGTATATGGATATGATGAATAACTCGAAGTGAGACAAAGAAAGGTAAAGATAATGTGAAATGAACCATGCCACAATCATTATACAATACGCATATATTTATAAGCATGCAAATACATATATGCAACCACACATCTCCTCACAATGCACGTAGCGCCACAAATCATCCACATCCAATCTTCGGCACATGACAGTCCAGATTCCCCCTCGGAGGCCGCGGCAATCAAATCCCCGTATAATCACGTGGGTAACAAATAAAGTGGATAAATCCCATACAATGATCACGTCTCAAAGTGGTGTGTTGTGAGTCACAACCACCGCACAAAACCAAAGCCAGATAACAACAATAGGCTATCACATCCACTCATCTCCACAAATCTACATCCAAACACACAGTCAACAAATATTATGATGCATATATTATAATTGTGGAGTAAATAAATACACTCCCTATGTACGGTTCTCCCAGACAAAAGAACCTTATCCAGAAGCAGTTTTATCCGACAGTTCAGTTACGAACGGTTACCAGGAGCAGTTACAAGAGAGGTTAGCAGAGGCAGTTAACCGCATCAACTGACAAATCCCAAGCCTATAAATACATTTCATTTCACATTTGTAAGGGATCATCGACACACAACTCTAATAAAGGATCAGACTCCTTGGACCTAGGCAAGTTGCCGAACCACGTAAATTCTGTGTTGTCATTCTCTTGAATCTTTCTACTTTATACATATTCTATACCTCGGTGCAAATTTAGCATCGACAATTGGCGCCGTCTGTGGGAAATCATTCATTAATATAAGCCATGTCTCAAGAAGCGGAAGTATCATGACAAGAGGAACTGCCTCATCCAAAAGAGGAGAGGGCTCGACATTATCATGATGAAATAGAAGAGCAAATTCCAAATGAATTGGAATTGGAAGAAGCCCTCCTTAGGGTAGAAGAAGATTTGCAAAAGAGACAAAAGCATGCTCAAGCTCTAAGGGAAAGACTCCAAACGATGAGGAGAAAGGGGAATCGTTTGGCTAGTGAAATCCAGAGTGTTGTTCGAGGCGATAGGGATGCAGATCCAAAGCGTGTTCGTGAGCAAGACAGTGGGAGCACTAAGAGGTCTCATCTGAGGAGGGGACCAGTTACGAAAAGGAGAAGGCACACTCCATCTCCAAGGGGTGCAAGGAATAAATCCCCGCAGCCGTTTAGGAGGATAAGGCACTGAAGCCTTTCCCCAAGAATTCAAATGAAGAAAGATACTGGGGAAGTCTTATGGAGTGCTCAGAAGAAGGCCGAGCAAAGCCTCAGAAACCACACCCTTTGTACGGGCTCTACGATTGGAAGATCCGCCAAACAAGTTTTCACCCCTGACGTTTACAGTCTATGATGGAAAAACAGATCCTGTAGCACATATTTCAGCCTACACTCATAAGATGGCTCTTTGGGCAGGTCGAGACGAACTCATGTGCAAAATGTTTCCGCCAAGCCTCAGGACAACAGCCGTGAAATGGTTCCATCAACTTCCAGAGAATTCAGTTTCATCTTGGAGGGAATTGACCCGGATCTTCGTAGCAAGATTCATAGCAAATAGTCGAGATCCAGCAACATTGAATACGCTGTTTGCTTTACATATGAGGAGAGGAGAATCACTCAGGGCTTACGCTGCCAGGTATTCAGATACCTATGCTGATATAGAAGATTGTGATGAAAGGACCGCAATGGCTACTTTTAACCTCGGGCTCCCTCGTGATTATAAATTGCGAGAGAGTTTGACGATGGCTCCACCTAAGAGTATGGCCGCGCTCCAGGATAGGATTAAGCAATACGTCAAACTGGAAGAAGACAAACAGAGGAATCGGCAGTTTGCTTCTCAAGAAGGGACAAAAACTAAAAAAGAAGTTTGAAAAGACGAACGGGAAAGAAAAAGATTCGAAGAAGGATCCAAAGCCTACTTCTTACGAGGCTGTAAAAACAATATTTAAGGACCCAATTTTCTGAATTCTACCTTAGATCGCGGACAAGCCGTATTTTCGACGGTCAAATAAGATGTCAGGGGATCCGTCTACTCGAAACCAGTCCAAATGGTGTTCCTATCATAAAGACAAAGGCCACAGGACAGAAGACTGTAGAGAGTTCAAACGGCATTTGGAAGAATTGGTTCAACGGGACATCTTAAGGAATTTATTGACAAAGAGAAAACCGCTGTCGAAAAGAAGGCAGAACCTCAGTCAAAGGAGCGGGGAGAACCTTCACACTATGTGGTTAATTTTATTGATGCAATGGTACCGAATGCACAACTTGGTGATGAGATAAGGCGAATGGAGTATAGGAAGGTCCGACACCAACAAGACGTAATGCAAATGGATTTTAATCCCCATTTGGGAACAAAGAGACCAAGGGAGACCAAGGGAGGCAACTGTAATCACTTTCACCAAGGAAGATGCAACATGAGTGATCTTTCCGTATAATGATGCTCTTGTGATCTCCCTGCAAATCGGAGCAGCAACAGTGAAGCGAATGATGGTAGACCAAGGAAGTTCCGCAGAGATCATGTATTATTCACTTTTCCAGAAGTTAGGGAAAACTTATGCAGATTTGATTCCTGTTCCAACACATCTGGTGGGACTTAATGTAACCCCAATTTGGCCACTCGGAAGGATAAGAATGCCAGTCACGGCAGGTCCAAGAACCGTAGAGGTGGATTTCGTTGTTATAGATCTACCCTCGACATATAATGCAATCATGGGCAGGACTTGGCTTCACGTAATGAAGGTTGTTCCCTCATCTTATCATCAGATGCTCAAATTCCCCTTCGGGGAAAAAGTGGTGGAAATAAGAGGAGACCAAGCTGCCTCAAAAGAATGTTTTATGGCAAAAGCAAAACAAGCAGGAAGAATAATAATGATGGAAGAAGAGGCTCCAGTCCTAGAGGAAGTTGGAAAGGAGTCAGCAACCAAGTCAATGGAAGAACTCGAAAAGGTTCAAGTTACACCAGAAAGTAATGGCAGATACTTTCTAGTTGGGACTAGCTTGCCCATACTAGAGAAGGAATCCTTAATTGGGATGTTAAAGAGAAATGTGAGCGTGTTTGCATGGACTCCTTATGAGATGCCAAGGGTGGATCCGGAATTGACAATTCATAGGTTGAATGTCAAACCAGGTTTTAAACTTGTAATACAGAAGGGCAGAAGGTCAGTCGTTCAACATACGGAGGCCGTGGTTAAGGAGGTAGAAAACTTGCTGGAAGCTAAAGCCATCAGGGAAGTACAATATCCCGAATGACTTTCGAAACACAGTCGTGGTCCGAAAGAAGGATGGAAAATGGAGGGTCTGTGTTGATTTCACTGATTTGAACAAAGCATGTCCGAAGGACTTGTTCCCGCTTCCTAAAATCGATCAATTGGTGGATATGACATCAAGAATGGCAAGGATGAGCTTCCTCAATGCATACCGAGGGTACCATTAAATACCAATGCATCCGTCTGATCAGGAGAAGACTTCGTTCATCACCCCAAAAGGAATATTCTATTACCAAGTAATACCTTTTGGCTTAAAGAATGCAGGTGCCACATTTCAGAGGATGGTGACGAAACTCTTTGGACCTCTGATTGGCAAGACTATGGAAGTTTACATAGATGACATGGTGGTCAAAAGCAAATTTCAGCAAGACCATTTGATGCACCTTCAGGGGGTATTTGATGTCTTAAAGAGAAATAACCTAAAACTCAATGCTAGCAAATGCGCTTTTGGAGTTAGTACGGGCAAATTCCTAGGCCATCTTGTTACACAAAGGGGAATCGAGGCTGACCCAATGCAGATCAAGGCCATTCAATCCTTGGAGCGACCCACCAAGGTGAAGGAGATACAGAAATTAACTGGAATGGTGGCGACACTTAACAGGTTCATCAGTAGATCCTCAGACAGATTTAGGCCTTTCTTTCGACTGCTTAAGTCAGGGAGAGCTTTCCAATGGGATGATGAATATGAGGCGGCTTTTCTTGGGTTTAAGAGTTACTTGCAGAAGCCCCAACTGTTAGCAACCCCCAAGGAAGGAGGCACGCTTCAACTATACATGGCAGTGTCAGATCATGCCGTTAGTGCTGTAATCCTGAGAGAAGAAATGAAGGTCCAGTACCTAATCTACTATGTAAGCAAGACAATGCTAGATGCTGAAACAAGGTACTCACCCCTGGAAAAGCTTCTCTTGGCATTGGTAATGGCTTCTAGGAAGTTGAACCATTATTTCCAGGCATACCCAGTGGAAGTGGTGACAGAATATCCATTGAAGACCTTGTTAGGAAAAGCGGACATGTCTGGAAGGGTTGCCAAATGGTCAGTCGAATTGGCTCAGTATGATTTGCAGTTCATCCCAAGGACTGCCATTAAAGCTCAAGTTTTAGCTGATTTTGTTGTCGAGTTCGCCATGGAGCAACGGCCTGAAGAAGCCAACCAGATATGGAAGGTACAAGTAACTCCTTCGCATCTTTGGGAGTTACAGGTTGATGGTTCTTCAACAAGACGAGGATTCGGAGCAGGAATTGTGCTCATAGCACCGGAAGGAGAAGTGTTGGAGATGGCTATACGATTAGGGTTCCCAACAACAAATAATGAAACAGAGTATGAAGCCCTATTTCAAGGAGTACAGAATGCTCTAAGACTTGGGGCAAAGGAGTTGGTGATTTATTCAGACTCTCAATTGGTAGTCAATCAACTCACTGGACTCTACAATGCCAGGACGGTAACCATGGCAGCTTATATGGAAAAAACTAAGCAGTTGCTCGACCGACTTCATGACTATAAGGTAATACAAATTCCAAGGGAACAGAACGACCACACAGATGCTTTGGCCACCCTTGCGTCGGCCGACCAACTAGGGGTGAAAAGGGTTATCCAAGTGCAAGTGCTTGAACGACCAAGCATAGATGAGTTGTCAGAAGAGATACAATGCACAAAAGAGCAGGCGCCAAGTTGGATGGATCCCATCATTGCTTACTTAAAGGATGGCATTCTTCCCGAAGATAAGAAAGAAGCTTATTGACTTCCTCCTTAATGGCTTTTTGCCAAACTGATGCAAAGTTTCTCTTCTTTTGTTTTATGGGTTTCCTCCCTGGCATCTATTTTGCATTCCACACAAAGATTTTAATGTTCGATAGTATCAAACTGTTCAACATCTTGGACAGCTTCGTGGGAAGCTTGATTCGAGTTAGAGTTTCCTCTTAGTTCCTTCTTCGGTGAATATGAGGATGATTTTTTCGGTTGGCGTAGGTTTTGGATTTGTGATATTGAAGTCTTCTTCTTCTCTTTTAGGTCATGTAAGTAAACTTTCCTAGCAAGCTTTTGATCCCCTTTCACTTCTCTAACTCTGTGATCGATAACTTGATTTTCAAGTGATATGTAGAGTCTGTTTTCTTGGAATTGTCCAAGATTCCCTTTTTCTCGACTCTATCTCAGCCGTCTGTTTTCTTCCTAAGGGGTGTGTAGGGATTTGCTTCAGCCTCATCCATTGTTTTGTCAGTAATAATGTATTTCTCCACCCTATCTAGGAGTGTTTCCATATATCTTTGGGTGATATTTTAGACAATGAAAGAATGGGATGCCAAATTGCTCGCACAAAGGTTGTGGTTGCTACCAAGACTTGCAAATTCGGGACTTCAAGACATTCTTCATTGAACCTTGCAATGAACTCTCTAAGTGTTTCATCCTTTCGTTGTTTGCTGTTCATTAGCGTTATGTTAGTTTTGGTCGGGTTTCTTGCACTGACAAAGTGCATGGCAAACTTATGAGTGAGCTCGCCAAAGCTAGAGATGCTTTTTCGAGAAAGATTTAGGAACCATCTTCTTGCTACTACTATCAATGAAACCGAGAATATTTTACAGCAATCTCATCTATTGCCTTTTGAAAGTCTATTAAGGTTTTGAAATCGAGAACGTGATCTACTAGGTCACCCTTCCCTTTGTATTTTTCTATACTGTTCGGCTTGAAGTTTTTTGGCATGGGAGCACTCCGTATCTCAAGCATTAGGGAAGTTAGGGTTTTTACAAAGGCTAGGTCTAGGTCTAGGCTTTTCTTTATGGCAGCAAACTTTCGATCTACCCTGTCCTCGATTCTTCGGCATTCATCCTCCATGACAGTAGTGTTAAGTTTGTGATTACTCTCTATAGTGCTTTTTTCTCGGTTTTGAGTTTTATACTCACCAGTACTAGAGTTTTGTTAATCATCTTGAGTATTAGCCTGCAGAAGAGTAGCGTCTGTTATAGGAGGTGGTTGGAGCATATCTAGTTTCTGAGTAAGGCCTTCCATCTAAGCTTGGATCTACTGCTAGATTTGCTGTTGCATCTTTTGCAGAGTAATAGAAAGCTGATATGTAGTAACCACAACTAGAGTAGTGTTTTGCTGACCGACGATGATTGGGTTTTCAAAAGGCAAGTTGGGCAGAGATGGTGGATGCCGGTTGTCTCCTTAATGACCATCCACTTTGTCTCCCAAGATCTGTGTTAACTTAGTTTGAACCATGATTAATTATGAGAAGTTTTTTGTTCTTCCCGCGGACGATGCCAATTTGACGACATACGATTCTAGCTTGCTTCAAGAACATTCAGAATGATCCAAACTAGATTGATTGTGACGGTGATGGTGATGTTTTTGGATAGAAAAGATGGACAAACGTAAGCTAAGAGGCCAAACCTAAGGTTTTACCTTTATATAGTGTTGGAGTAGGTATAGTTCGCATTGGAGTCGAACTCCTGTCTTCTATATGACTTGAAAGACGTCTGTGTTTATTCTCCTTGTTTGAGTATGAGTTTTCCTATGGTAGGGTTACTCTTGTTCTAGTAACCACTAGTGCAGTATACCGAGAAGTTATTGATCTCGGTCCCGAGATGAGCTAACCTAATATTTGCTAGCTTGCATGAGGAGAATTTTGACATTCATAAGATGAGAAACCTTCTTACTCAATTCAGTATTGCCACATGTCCTATTCGAATTGATAACCTAAATATGGTATCATTAGATTGTATAGAGAAGAATTTTTACAATGCTCAACACGATGAGGTGAAATATATGATGGACATTGATAGCAATTTTTGATCACTTAAAATAGCAAACAAAAATCCCAAATTAAATTACTCACAAGCGCACAAGACCATAGTAGAATAGGTTATGCAAGAACAAGGTCTTAACTAACGTACCAAACTTAGCAAAAGAAATAATTATTGAGAGATGGTTGATTGTAGATAAGCAAGCAATGTAATTAAAGCAACAAAGAAAAGAAAACACAAACTTGTTGATTGTGGTTGAGAAAACAAATTTGTGAAAACACTAGGACAATGAATTCATCTTAGTAATCCTCTCTAGTTGTTGATTACCCCACTTTTAATTCACTCAATCAATGTTGTTGGCGAATCCACTGAGACATGAATTACCTATGGTATCTAGGCTAATTCGTTTATCTTAACATGCAATTTGGTCATGGTATCTAACTCAAATATGAACATGCAAGATGTCCTTAAGTTCAAGAATTCATTAACATGTCATGTAAACCCCAGGAGTATGGTATCTAACCTAGGTGTTCCCAATTCCTAATCACAAGAAATAGGACCACCCAAACCCCATATGGTATCTACGTGAGCTTCCATCAAATTACTTAATTGAAAACTTAGTTGGTGGTCAATCATCCAAGCAATCAAACAAGTATATAGCACGGTGATTAGAAATCCAACATCAAAAGAGCAATCAAAGATAAGAGCAATAAACAAACTAGAGAATCATATTAAGACTTCATCACGCCCTAGCAGAAGCGTGTAGTTACACATAGTCATGAATGAAAACCACAAGAAAGGTTGGAGAACACCCTTGAAAAGTCGGCCGAGTGTCTGAACGTGTGTGAGAATCTATGAAGTCCTCCTTAAATAACCTCTTTCAAACCCAAAACTTCCTCTAAGACAAATACTAAAACTCCACGGAAACCTCACGTGACCTTGGTTTCCAAAACAATAAACCCAACAAAAAGGAAAGAGGTTGACTTCTTCTTTGATTAGGAAACTGGACTGTTGGATGTCTCGAATGTTTTTCTCATGTTCCGCCCTTCAGACAAAATCTCCAAAAATATGTAAATTGAAGCTTGATGTCTTAGCTTTCCAAGGCTATCTCACAAGGCTCTAGAAACATTTTGTGGAATCTTCTAGAACCACTTCTTTACAGGTAATGCAGTTCTGCTGAAAAACACACTTCAGGTCAACTTGTCCTCAAATTCTGGGTTAATTTGGCTTCACTTAAAATTCTCAAAATATTCTCCAACATTCTTCAAGGTCTTAGCTTCGTTCTCCAATTAACGGTTTTTCAAAATATTCAAAATCGATCATTTTTCATAAAAAATCATTCAAGTGCTCGAAAAAACTGAAAATGAGGAAAATAAAGTAATAAGTCTTTTTTAAAGTCAATCCTCTAACAAAAACCAAGTTTAGAGAGTAATAAAATGAGAGAATATATGAGCTTATTAGACATGACACTCAAATATGTTATATGAGTATTTTGAACCTGAAACGGAAAAAATCCAGAACTCTATTTTGCAATCAATTTGAATGCGGAGTTACATCTTGATCATAAAGACATTGATGAACAATCCATCTTTAAAACTATATGGTCATAGTGAAGTTAATGGGTAAGTTGTACACACGCCCCATATTTGACAAAGTTCGGGATGAGTTGTTCCAAAGCATGACCTATATGGCAACAGTTGACCATGAGATAATAAACATGTGGTTCTACAATGTGCAAGACATTGATGGTGCATGGGACAAGTCACTGAATCGTACGACTTGTAGCTGTAGAGAATTTTTTGAGTCTTATGGAACTCAACACATGTTTATAACTTTCAGCAAGATACAAGTACATGCTCCACTACTTAATATATATGTACTGCATAGATGGACCAAATCTGTAAAATCTTTGAATTCATTTTTTTGGAAGTGGCGATGGGAAGGATAATTGTGACGTTAAGTAGTTATGCAGGACAACATATTGTATAAGCTTCCGTCTAATAATGTTGAGGCCGCTTTGGTCAATTAAGAAACATATAACCTTGTAGTAGAAATGTTCGAGTCCCTTCAATGTAAGATGAACACAATGACACTAAATGATGGAGGACAACCTTCTGCACCTAGTATTTCCCATTCACAACGGGTTTGCAATGAGCTTGAAAAAGTTAGAAAAAAAATATTGTGAAAAAAGGCTCAATAGAGGTAACAAAAATTGCGACTAAGAAAATTAGATGTTGTGAAGGTTGTGGGTTAACAAGTAAAGGACATGACAAAAGAAGTTGTCTTGCACTTAAAAATATGTAAGTATTAAGGTTTTATAGAATGATTTACTTATTTAAAAAACGAGTTTTCTAATTTAGTGAAATTATGATTTCAATTTAGTGATTTAGTTGATTTACTAATACTTTGTTTTGGTTGTAGGAATGAAGTTGTGAATAAGCTTTGATGTTGTGAAGGAGTTGCTGTTGCTTAGTTGATATTCACTTTGCAGGAGTTACTACTTTTGTGTAGCTATTGCCTTATTGATGAGTGTTTTTGTGATCCTTCGATCATATTTGTCACCTGATGAAATTGTAATATATATGTCTTAGAGATAATAATATCTTTTGTAATACCGGTCTTGTGAGTGAGCTTGTTTGCTTTATTTAAGTTAAGCTTCCATTTTTTGTCAACTCTTTTGGTTGTTTCTTGATATTGAATAATGAACTAAATTTTTAGTTGATTCACTAAGCTGTGATTGAGTTGAGTTATCAATGGTACCTTTCTCTGTCATGGACCATTTTATATCTTTGTGTGTGAAAAATATTTTCTAGGAAGTAAATTGGTTTTGGTAAAATGATAATACATTTAACATCAATGAAAATTATTAGTTGTGATATTTATTGCTTTAGCTTGGAACTTGTTTCATTTAATTTCGATTACTAGTTTGCATTGGTTACCTGTAAACTAGTGCAATGAATGGCGAAACTAGTTTTTAGTCTCAAACATGAGCTCAATATATTCGATAAGTAAAATCCAATACATAATTACATGGAAGACAATTAATTCAATATGCAGATCGAAAAGAATGATAGGGGTAATCTTGTAGATATAACTTTCAATTGTATCACAATATCTATGCCAATTACTCTGGATTACAGCTTCTGAACTATCTCTATCTCAAACCACACAGGGGTCACTTCTGTGTTGCCTTTTAGAATCCCCTAAGTTGTCAGTCACTACAGCCGGCATATACAAACTCATCACCCTGAATTTTGTTGGCTCACGTTCAAAACTAGGAGAAAGCCTGATCTTCAATCCTCACCTTTCGTTGTCATGCAGTCAATTTCCACTAAGTACAACAACACAGTCTCTTCCATCAACTCACAGTCTTCACTCTCTCAACCATATATACGGCCTCCAAAATACCTCACCTGTAATTCTGTTACAAATAACTGACTCCAACTGAGCTAGCAGTTGTGACGTGCCATAATTGAGTCTGTTAGTGATTGGTATAGTAGTGGAAATTAGTGCTTGTATTGGGCAGTTATGAAAATAATACCAACAAGTGTTCCTTTCTTCATTTCCTTCTCTTGTTCTCTCTGTGTATTTCTTTCATGTTCTTCTTCATCTTCATTGTGCTAGGGTCTCGGTTCGAATAGGGGATTAACAATTGGTATCGAACCCTTTGATTCAGTTCTTATCCTACTTTTCCCTACCTTGCATGCTGCGCCATCAAACTTGCTTAGCTACTATGGATAATCGATTCGCTACGATTGAAGCTACGTCGGAACAACTCTCTATCATTGTTCAGAAGATTCATTCGAAGATGGACAAAGATTCTGTGGATTCCATAATTGACAATTTCGTTGTGATCTCTTGAAACAGAATGAAGAACATATCGAAGTGGTGTCAAACAAACTGCTTCACGGTCTTATGAAGCAAAAAGATAGTGAAACTAGGTTCATTGAGGATGAATCTCGATCAGATTTTGGTCTTGCTCGTCAGTCCAGAAGAGTCAAAGGACAGGGGCTTTGTTCTTATCAGAAAATTCCTTGGCAAAAAGTGGAATTTCCAAGATTTATGGAAGGAGACAATGCCCTAGCTTGGGTACATATATAAAGCAGATCAATATTTTTTGTTCTATGGAACTCCTGATCATAAGAAAGTAGCATTAGTTTCTTTTAATTTGGAGGGTGAAGCTCTACAATGGTTTAGGTGGAGGGATTGTTTGCAATCCACACTTACATGGGAAGAAGTCACCATTGCTTTTTGTAAGGAATTCACCATTGCTTTCTGTAAGGAAACTGGCAGCCTTAAGGAATATGAGAACTTGGCTTTGGTAATTTTTTCGTTCCTGCTTCTGCACGAAAGATCCTGTAAAAATGTGACCTTCTGTGTTGTGTAGGACGAACATCGTTTGAGATTCGTGGAGTCTTTTTTCAGCTCGAAACAAGTTTGAGAGAAAACTGTGACGTTCAGCTAACAAACTTTCATTTGTCCAGGACACTCTTTAATATAATCTTGTTGAAATCTCGATAGTTAGTCAACAAACCACGTTTAAAAATGATCTATCCCTTAAGACCAAAACTCCTTGACCTTTTAGACAATGAATCTTGGACAACCCTGATTTCTGGGAATTAATCTCTGGATTTCAGGTCAGCAACCAATCAAGATCCTGCAAAATGAACAACAGTTAGTAAAACATTCTCCTTGCCTCCCCCATGTGTCACCAGAGATTGGTTACTTTTTGTGCACTGTGGGACCCGCGTTGTCACTTGTCAGCTTAAGTGTAGAGTTTGATTTTGGTACAAACGCAAACTTAGTTTAATATAAAATATATTAAATATTGAGTAAATTAAATATCATAATTAATTATGAATATATATTTAATTTTAGAAAAATTTAATGTCAATCGATTTATTATTAATGTCAATTGATTTAAATGTAAAATGAATTGAGTTTAAATAATAAAAAGTGATTGTATAAATGAATATTTACATTATTTAGAGTATGATTTATAGTATTGGTAGTGGGGTGTTACTATCAAAAAGTCTAAATTTAGAATTTTTGTTGTGGATAGTCTTAGACTGTTGTAGTAGGACTTCACTTGTCTTAGGAGCAGTGTTGTGATCACTGATTTCTACAAACGGAACATCAAGAGATAATCGTAAAAAACAAAGATGGTTCTATAGAACCAAAAAAAAAAAGAATGTAATAATTTTATTGTATGTATTGTGTGTTATTAGAATATTGCAGTTAATTTTGGGATTTGGGTAGTTTTCCATCCGCTGTGGTGGCTTCATGCACCTCAGGCATGGCTTAACGTGTGTGTGGCCTGTGGACCTTTAAAAAAAAAAGAAAAAAAGAAAAAAAGAAAAGAGAATACTGCAGTTAATATAAACTCTCTAGATGATGTGATAGATTCATACCAATATATGATCCTTGGATACAGACTCAACCTAAATTTGAGAGTTTTTAGCCTTATCCAATAACAAGGATTAACCAATTTGATTGAAAATTACAATAATGGGGCCACATGTTTACACAATGCAATTAGTGAAATAGCACCAATAAACCTTCAAGATGATGATGATCAGGAGAAGAGAAAAGAGGTTTGTAGACGCTATCATGAAAAAGAGAAGGTTAAAACCACGTGTGTTATCATAATTAATTTTCTTGGATTATTTGAAGAAACGTATGGTAGTTGGTAAGTTGTTTGGATAGATGTATAATGTATTATGTGACATACGTTGGTTTGTAGAATAGTGGTCATAGGTGTGGATGCTTTCACTATTCTTGGTCCCCGCTCCAGCCCGAGTTTCGTTTTTTTATTCTATTTTCTTGTACCAACCACCGGATTAAATCTGATAGGTTTTGCTTTTGTTTTTGCCTAAAATAAAATTGCACTCTAAATTCTAAATAATGTCGTACGGAATCTGGTAGCATCTTATTCATAACATGACACGCTCCATTTACGTGGATCAATAGAAAGTACGACTCCATCATAATTATGTAAGAAAGATTTATAGTGTATTTGGATTGAGGGATTTGAGAAAAAGGGAAGAGAAGAGAAATTGATTTTCTTTCCAATCCTTTATGTGAATAGTTTATAAAAAATTAAGGGGAGAAATTATTCTTTCTCCTCAAAATGGAGTCATTTAGAGGGAATAAATGACTAATTAAATTATCTATAAGTTAAAAACCTATATTACCTTCGTGCGTAACACTTTAACATTAAAAATAATGACAAATTAGTAAATCAAACTAATTTTCTTTTCTTTCTTTTTTTAACTATTCAAACATGCGAAATGAAAATATATTATTCCTTCTCTTCTCTTCTCTTCTCCATAAATCTCTCAATCCAAACACATTCTTATTCTTACAACTTGTTTTGACAATTGAATCAAGAACCAGAGAACATGTCTAATATATTGAACCAACCAAACCCACTTAAGAACTAATGGTTTGTAGTACCATGTGAGAACACCTATGGTCCACACCAGCTGTAGTAGCTGATAGGTCGATTGTGAATGATTGAGAAATGCACTAACACTCAGCTTACAATCAAAAGTCGTCAAAGAACAGGCTGTACATCACACCCAAATTCAATAATATTTTTTATTGCAATAAACTACAGTTGGTAGACGTTTTAACAAAAATAATGAAACGACTTCTGGAAGAGAAAAAGTGTTGCAGAGTTGAGAGAGGGACAGTCGCCCAATCCATCCGATATACCAACATTTCTTCGTGCGATGCCTCTTCTTGTCGCGCGACCGAGGCCCTACATAGCTCTCTCTCGATATATATAGAGTGTATGGAGTTGTGCTTGAAGTTTGTTTGCAGACCGATCAATGGATGCACTTGACATAGCAGATCTTAGCAAAGCCGTCCAGGGGGAAAATTTATCAAACATCCTAGAAGATAACATAGCTGGTAAGCAAAAACTAGTTATTTCTTATACAATTGGGTTTCTTCTCTCTCTATGTGTGTATATATATTGATGAAATTGTGTATAGTGGCAGCAGGGAGAACAGAATCATGGATGTGGAAGCAAATTAGTCAAGACGAGATTCAACCAACCCGGATTGAAAGGAAAAGATTGAGTGACAAGGCATATCGTGACCGACGTAAGGTAAAAGAACAATCTCATTCTCATCATCCGCATTCTAATACAAATATACAATCAAGTTCAAGTCCAGATAGAGGAGAATTGTTAGTTGTGGTAGGTTGACAGTCAGCGTACACAGTTTCTTTTGGCTTTTCAACTTTAAATTTTTTTTTTATGATGAAGGAAGGGAAAAAGAAAATGCAGGATGAGTTGCATAAGCATACTGTAGAAAACAAGCATGCGAAGCAGGAAAATCAATTGTTAAAGAATGAGATAGATTCCATGAATCTAAAATTGCAATCAGCAGCTATGGAGATAGAACAACTCCAAAATTTAATTTGCGAATTGAGGCGTCAAAATGGCTGCCAACAAGTTCTTATGGAAGCATTTCTGCACAAAATAGTCAGTTTCTCTTTGTTTCAATTACTCCACTTTTCTGCAACGTTTTCATATAATATGAGTTTAACCATTCTCAGTGTCTTAATTAGTTATGAGATTGTTCATATGCAGGTTGGTCCTAAAGATAGAGATCCCCAGCTTGGGAAGCTACAGCATGAAATTAGAGTATTAAGACGAACTGTTGCTTTCACTGGCTGGATGGAAGAGGCGATGCAACTTCTGAATAGGATTGCAGAATTACAACATCAGAATAAGGATCTCAAAGTGCAAGTTCAGGCTTTGTGTGAGAAGATCTACAATGACAAATTAAATTCTTGAAGAGATCCGAGCGTAATAAGGCTCAGCTCATATACTATAGTTTAACATATATGACTTAGATGGCTATATATATATATATAGTCATATAGAATTAGAAGTTGCAGACCCACAGATATAATTGTTGGCACTTGGAAGATATTTGTGCAAGCAGAAACAAATCCACCATGTGTGGCTTTTATTATGTCAAATTTTGTAAATTCTTTTTACGGAGTAGATTATCAGTTCCTAAATGTACTTCAAATACAGACACTCAATACTCCACCGTCCACAATGTGCCTAAGACTGTGAAGAGCAAAAGAATCTACTGTTGGACGTAAGGAATCAGGTCAGGTTCATGATATCAGTAAATTCAGACTTACAGATGAGATGGAATAGCAACGATTTTACTAGCTGAAAAATGCAGCGCCATGCATACCTTAATGGTCAAGACTTGTAACTTTGGAAGGGAACTTCTTACGTTTTGTGTACTAGGTTCACTGAACTGAAAGATAATCATAATCAGGACAAGATTATAACCAATTATTTGACTAAACCCACAGACATTCAGACATATGAGAAAAGTCCAAGCATGTTAAGTAGAACGGTAGCACTTATCATACATAAGTCTACCATCCATAAACATCCATATATATGTGACATGCCACATAAGAAAACTGAGTAGAGTATGTCAAAAAATTTTGTTTTAAAAAATTAATTGAATAAGTGGGATTTTGTAGCTTCTCTCACACAGATACACACTCACCTAGACATTGGAAATCGTGATTGAGCTCAAATACCCATATGGTCACCTTCTCCCACACAAACCCAAATTGTATCCCTAGAGCTGAGATTTTCCATGAGAGACAATGAGAGGGAAACGGATTTCTAAATAGGGCATTCCTAGAAGTCGACGTCGCCGGGAGTCCCTAGAAGTAGCCGATTTGAGTTGTACACTGGTATTCGAAAGGAAGAAGAAGGTCAAAAAGGTACGAAACTTGTCTTTCTTACTCTGTTTTTATAGTGTATTTCTGTAGCTGATTGTTGGTTCGATAAACATCGTCATGAGACAAAATCAACTGATTATGTGAGCTCAATGATGTGGATTTATACACTGAAATTTTTCGATTTTAATGATATGTATTTAGTTTGAAAATTTTATGACCTCAATGCCGTGTATTAATTAACTCTTCACGGGAAAATTTTATGAGCTCAATGACATGTAACTATCTGGTTATCTAAGATAAATGATGTGTATTAAGTTTGAAATTGATTAGATCAAATCTGTGTATTTAGCTGATAATTTTTTAGCTCAATCATGTGCATTTGGGTATACATCTGTAGGAGCTCAATGCATTGTAAAAACCTGTTGGTTTTATCTAAATGATGTGGATTTAAGGGAAAAGTTGTGAGAGATCAATGCTATGTAAATATATGCTGATATGAGCTCAATGATGTGTATTTAGTTGGAAATATTATACACTTTTGTGTGGAATTGGGTAAAAAATAATCACTTCATAATGTGTATTTAGTCCATATAAAAACACTATGTTTAATATCAATTGCAGAATGACAAAGATGATGGCACATTGGGTGAATAATACACCCCTTGAAGCAAATGACAAGGAACCTGCAGCAACAAAAGAAAGAAGCAAGAAGTCTAACCCACTGCAGTATAGATCAAACCTGCTTGACATACAATCCTTACTGACAAGTCTTAAATTGAAGAGTATGCATAAGATTTGTGCAAGTACAGGGCTCGTCTAGTCCATCAATTCAAGAATGACAATGATTACTCATGGGATGAGAATCTCTGCAAAGCAGTCCAAATTATGAGTAATTAGTACATTGGATGGTCCATTTATTTTGGGAGATTTTTTTTGTTTATCTAGGGAATGGCAGTATGTAAACTAACTTGTGTTTTGTTACACTGAAAATAGTTGTAATTACACTGGATGTCTATGCAAATGCGCTAACTATGGAGCAAATTACATTGTCTGTGTCATGAACAATTAGTATATTAGTTGCTCTTTTTGTTTTGGGAGATTTTTGTATAACTAGTGAATGATGGTGCAAAGAAATTGACATATGTTTAATTACACTCGAATTCTATGTTATTATACTAAATGTGTATGTAATCCAATTAACTATTGATCAAATTACGTTGTTCATTGCATTATTTAGTTGTGGTTGTTATTAACTAGTACAAGTTACAGTAGCATATTAAGTTGTTTATCAATCACCACTTGCACAAGCTTTTAAAATAGTCTAATTACATTGATATGTTATGGTATGATTAACAAATAATTCTAGTGTAATAAATCCATGATAGAATGTAATACATAAGTCTTACAGTGTAATAAGAGTCTGTCAAATTATCAAAATTAAACAATAAACTTCTAAGATACTCTCCCACTTCCACTTGATTGTGTTCATCTTCAAATTTCGTAATCTCCCACTTCCTAACCAAATCAAGTCTACCAACCAGCCTCGCTTTACACTCATTCTTAGAATGAGCATGGTGATTCGCTGACGTTTTTGAATGATTGACATATTTATCAGAACGTCCACATGTAAAAATCAAATATTTGTGCATTCCATTCAAATCCTTTGTTATGGATCTCTTCTTGACAGAAAACCCCCTAGTTTGTGCATAAAGCTTATAAAATTCAAACATCTCATCTATAGAATCAAATAACATCCCATTCATCGGCATATTAGAACCAACAACATCAACCAATAGACTTTGATTGTCAACAACATCCACATTGTTATCATAATCTTCTTCATCTATGAAATTCATATTTTCACTGCAAAAAAATAAACAAAATACAAAATAATACATAAATCAAAGTAAATATATTGCATTGGATAACAATGTAATTAACATCTGTTTGGCAACAAATACTCTATATCACATAAATTCAAAACTATCAAAACAAAACTGCAAAATCCTACCTAGATTAGTCACTTTCACTCTACAAAATCATATGTGACATCATAATAAGTCACTAGGACGTATGTGGCAATGTAATCAGTCATTTTATCAATTTTCAACGATGCAATAAGCTTATTTGATAATGCAATTAGGCACTGTTATAGCATAATAAGGTACCTTGACAGCGTAATTATCCACATGTGTAAAGTCAAAAGCTGACTTTACAAAATACAAACTGAACACAAACAAAACAAAGCACACAAGAAACGTAGCAAAATTTCCATATTTTCCTCTTGATTCAACTTCAGTCAACCTCCTCAATCTTTGGGCCTTGGACACCATCACTGCCAGTAGAACCACCACCATAGTCACCACCCATAGGCATATCACCTCTAGAACCTCCTCCACCACCCTGATACATCTTAGCAAAATGAATCAACAGATCCAAGGCGCATCACTCTACCTGCATCCTTAATTGACCGATCTCAAAAATGAAAAAATGATGATAAAGTCTGGAGCACAAAAGATGTAGCCCAACACCTAAACATGAGATCCCTGACAAAAGATTGATGAAATAGATCTTCGATTTGCGCCATAGGATGTGAGGAGGAAGAAACGCTAACTACCTTGTAACAATGGTGTAACCCAGGAGGAAAGCATATGAGAGAGAAGAATAAGATAGAGTTAAATGAGAGAGAAAATAAAGATAGGAGAGAGAAGCATGATAGTATTGAAAGACAATGGCTTCACCCGACACAATAGACGAGAGAGAAATACTTTGAAAGAGAATAGAAAATAGGCGGGCTAACCCTAGTGCACAAGCGGGAACAAATTTTCAGCTTTTTTTAATCCCTAAATTTTTTTGGCTTTTTATCTATGTGGCATGATGATGTGGAATGCCACATCATTATGTATGTCTATGTATAAAAACTTTGTGAAAGTTAACCATTTTCGTAAGTAGAACATAAGTATCTAAGAAGCACTAGAACCTTCATATGCCTTAGGCACCCACACTGGGTGCGTTTTGAGTGCGGATTTGTCGTGGGTGTGACAAGATTCTTGCTTTTTTTTTTTCTGTTTATGTTTTTTAAATATGGGATACAAATTGGATTTGGCTAGGATACTTCTTGAGTACTCCTGGGCCAAATTCTTAACTTGTTTAATAAATTTAGGCTGAAATTCTTAATCCCATATGATACACCATATGAGAGTATCAGACATACCTAAAATTTGGGTGTTGTGGGATGGTGGCACCAACGCCGGACGAATCTCTAATCTAACAATCTTCCTACCCTTGAATCTTCACTCCATTCTCAAGGTATTTTGTTCTCTAACTTCACTCCAAGCTTTTAGATTTTGTTGAAACTCATAGTTAGAAGATAAATGTAATAGAGTAAGATGTTGTGGGTTAAGAAGGTGAAAGACATGAGAGAAAGAGAGGGAGAGTGATGGGATTTGGTCTATATAATTATTTTGTTGAATAAATGTATATAAACATAGTTATATAAATATATTGTATTTATATTTATATATGTCTTATCCAGTCGCACCCGTATCCTAATTTTTGGAAGAAATGACGAATCTCCATATCTCGTATCCCCGTACCTGTATCAATGTTTCTTAGATAGGTATATTATATGCCCTAGCATGTATTTTGGTCCAAGTCAAAGCAAAGACATTCACATAGTTCTTCGCATAATTGATTGAGCCACTGCTGAACCTGATAAGAACTACATAAGAGCGCAAGCGCAAGAAGTGAGTGGAACAACATTGTTAGTAAAACTTATATAGGCCTGAAGAGACGAAGAAAACATTGTAAGAATATTAGACAATTTTCCATGAAATCCCTGAAATATTGAATTAAGAAGAATAGAAGCAGATGCTAAGTTCTTCTAGGAAAAGTTGCAGTTCAATTCTAATAAGTTAGTATACGATTTGTAGTAGAATCGGTTACAAGCAAAACAAGCAGCGACGCTTTTGGAAGTATCAAGAAAATCTTTCTAACATGTAGGAACAATAATCTGTTTTGTTTATTCCTTAACTCAAACGTCTAAAAAAGATAGAATCAAGATGGATCGCTATTTATTACATACCACAAAATCAAAACAAAATTCATCCAATCAAACAAGAACATATAAACCTTAAATATATCAAGTTTGATAGCACATACTCATACTGTCTTTAAAGGAGTGAAACTTCTCGGACCACAATAGTTGAGAAATAAAAACTTTTCTCCTCCATTTGAACACTAGGACTATAACTTCAACCACATTTTAGTAACATTGCTACCAAAAGTCACTGCATCCTAACGGCCAAACAACCTTCACTCACCAAACATATTCTATTTTGCTTACAAGACCGAAGAGAGGCACGAATTTCCACCTGGAGTTCTGGTGGTAACTTGTCAATCACAGATTGGTCAATTTCATCTACATTTGGAACTCGACGCTTTTCTTATTCGTCATGTTGACCTGAGCTAGGCCGGCCATTACTGCTCCCAGTCTCAGCAAGAGGACTTCCTTCGGGCAGAACACCTTCATTCAACTCTGAACACCTAATAATAATGAAGCTTTGGCATCTTGGACAGTTCCAGAGCACTCCTTTTTTTGTGAAGAGCAAGGGGGGCTGCAGATCTTCAGATATTTCAACATTGAATATGTACCATGGGGCATGTAAACAGCAACATAAGATATTTCCAATATAGTCGTGCAGGTGCAGGTATAAATTATGTCAAACTGTTACCTGGGGGCTGAAAAAACTTGACTAGCCAGTACTAGCGAGCATTGCGGTTAAGGTATCAGTAAATAGTGAGAAAGTATAGGCTCATGAGCTCATCCCTATGGAAGTCTCTTTCAGGATTATTTTGCTTCAGTATATGACAGCTTGCAGTCCTTGAATGAACACCTAACCTTCATAAAAGGAATATTCTGTAAGAGATAACTATGGAAACAAAGTTCAATAGGCCCCACAAAAAAAAAGTTATCACCTTCTGATGACAATGGTGAAGTTTCTCACGTTAACTCATCTTGTGCCTGCTTTGATAATGAGCACAACATATCTCATGAAATGATCTTAAATTGGACGTCATCTTTCTAAAGCAGAATCATTTTATGGCCTTATGGGTATCATAACCTGGTCTCTTCCTGTGGCCGTTTCGTGCTCTTCTTGACCCAAATCAGGCATTCTCCTCAGGCAACTCTGTGCGTGGCTCAATTGAAATGAATTCCGTAAAGCTTCCACTATATAGGTTAACACCTAACCCAATTAGACCAGGAAAAGGGGAATTAGAAAAATTAATAATACATGAAGGATAAAACCATATACACCTGTTGGTGACAAAAGCTATAGATTCTTTGCTGAAGTTATCTGTTAATGGCATCCGTGCACACTCAGATGAATTTTGGCCAAGAAAGTATTTCATGACTGAACATGTTCCCTACGAAGATGTTGGCAAAGTACACGACACCCATAAGATATACTGATCGGACAAGGGTACAGGTATATCTTCAAAGTCCCATGTCTACTTATTTTTCTGGACATTCCATCATTTTGAAGTCTCCCAAGTCTCAGATGCAGGTATTTGATAAAGAAAGTAAAGAGTCCAACAAAGAACAGAAATGAATGGAAAAGAATTCTCAGGATTATATTCTTACCCGCATCTCTTCCAACAACATTCGATGTACACAGCTCCCTTTGTCTGCAAACGACTGTTCAATAATCAACTAGCTCAGTAAGATGAAATTTTGATTTCTGATCTGCTATCTCATCTAGCCTCTCCCTAAGTCCCTTTATTTTATGACCCATTTTGAAACGGAATGCAAGTGGATTTGAGCTTGACAAGAACCAGCTTACCTTTATTCACTGCCATACTGTTTCACCAACTTTTTCCACAAGCCTTCATATTCCAGCTCATCCAGCACATCCTCAGCATCATAACAGAGAAGCTTAAGCCTCCAAAGCCAAAGGCACAGCTCGTGGTTCTGTGCTTGCTTCTTCTCCGCATCTAATAGCACAACTTTTAGATGCTGAGGAGAAGCAAGCACAGAACCACGACCTTAAACAAGACAAACTTCTTGCAGGACAAGAGAGGCTATCTTCCCCAGAACTTTTTCTGCGGTGATGACAAAAATGATTCAGCCATTTTTTTAAGAGAAATTAAGGAAACACAGAAGCTGATCTGAGAAAGAGGGTTCTGTTTTTACAAAAAAAAATTTGTGTTTTGATTTTAAACTAAGAGGTCAGCCAAAGACAAGTTGCGAATAAAATATAACCAAGTTGCTACTTGCTTGCGACTCAACCTCCACTTGTATATTTATACATTTTTATAAGTGCATATGACAGTTGCAAATAAAATCTCTGTTAAATGGTTGCAAAATTGTTTCTTTGGTGTTGATTTCTATCACTATGGACTCTCATTAAACTCGACAATATAGCAACAGAAATCAACACCAAGTAAACAATTTTGCAGCCATGCAAAAGATATTCTAATTTCTATGCAACGTACAGTAAGTGAAAAAAATCAAACAATAACAAATTTGGCACTTGGCATACAGGAAAAGGTGCACAGCAACACCAGCCAATAGAACCAAAATGTTTCACCGAGAAAGTGAACCCCATTAAACTGGAAACTGGATCAGCTTCCAAAATAAGCAACACTCCCTCCACTTTCCCTAGCCGACAGACGAAATTCAGTGAAGAAAGAAAATGAAAAGAACAATTCCTCACAGCCAAATACAACATAACAAAAGCAGGAAAAACAATCCTCCCTTTACGATTCACGCAGTTCACGAAGTAATCTGATACATATATATATATAGAGAGAGAGAGAGCCATTGACAGATAATCTACCTCATTATATAGAAAATATATGCAAATGAACCAAAACAATCAATTGAAAAGATATCAAAGATTCCCTAGCACCCAATCCCAGATCTGTGAACTTGGGCTATTGAAACAGGTATCTCTTATTTGGCTTCATTTGCCTGAATTTTCCTTCCATTTCAAGACACTAATCACACGCAATTCATCAATCGCACAAAAGTAACCGCTTCTGTACATAACATGAATACATAAAAACTCATAGACGAACTCTCTGAGAGAGAGAAGAATAGGAAGAGCGGGGAGAACTAGCACCTTCCACATAGAAGCAGTCGATGTCAACAAGGCGATGACTCTAGCACCGGAAGATTCAGGTCTCGCCATCGGCAATTTTAGATCCAAGTTCCAGGAGAAGAAAAATAAGAAGATTATAAGTGGAAGCTTTATTTATTTTTAAATTTTTTTATATACAGATTCAAATTACTAAAATAACCCCGCCAAACCAACCATACAGTGGTGAAGCACCTTGGGATCAGGGGCAGAGGGAAGGAGCTGTAATAGTGTTTAGTGTCTAGGGATTTTGTTAATGAAATAATTTAGGCATCTTACCAATCACATCTTGTCTTCTTGTTTGGAACTCAAAAGGAGTCAACGTTGTTCCTCACACTGTGGATGCCCATTTTCATTTGGTGGTTTTTGCTTCACGTATGATTCGTTTCTTGATCTCTTGTCCTTCTTCAAATTTTGATTTTGACATCTCTATGTTACTTGCAATATCATTAATCAAACTCCTGATATCAAAAATCTCAACTATCAGCGGTATGAATTTTTTCCCATTATGGTTTGTTGGGATAAAATTTTCATGGTCTTTTTGTTCATAAATTCATTTTTGTGTGTTGTTTCATATGAAATTTGGAGCGTGTTTTCTTCTTTGACTTCAGAATATTTGAGGGTCTCCTTGAGAGCAATTAAAACATTTAGAGTCAATACTTTCATTAGAACTCTATTGATTTATGTGTATCTACTGATGTACATTGTTGCATCTTGCTTCCAAGTCATCTGTCAGTTCGTACTTGAATGTGTCTTTACTGTATTACAGGATTTTGTCATATAAGACCCATGTTTCTTTATACGGTTTTTTTACGCTTGGCATGAAATACTTCGTCTTATCTTCTTGTGTTGATGTGAGAATCTTGATATGGTGGATGATGATTTTTCTCATCAATACATCTGTTTGTTTTTACTCCTCACTCTTCATTAGATCGTCGCTTCACAAGAGTGATACACATTTTTGAAATCATCAGAGTATTGAATTTCCTATTAGAGAGATGTTTGTAAGGCATCTCTTTCCTTGCATACTTCCTCTGCATTCTGAATCAACAAATTCATTTAGTTCTCCATTAACTTTTCTTCGTCCATTGCCACTGATTCTAGCTGCATAGTAAGCCACTCCAGGGCGTCTATTGCTTCTTTATGTTTGGTTTCAGATAACTTGTCAGCCTATAGCTTTCGTTGCATAGTAGATGTAAATATTTGTGCAGAATCTTGGGATAAATTTTCTGAACATAATAATCATGTAGATATAGATATGGTGAATTTCGAAGCCAAAAAGATTACGACTTTATTTGTACTTTCACATTGCAACACAAGCAATTATACTGCATCCACGTTGACCTATCTCCAACTTAATTAATGGTGTATGATCCATTGTTCACCGTTGTTATTTCATAATAATATGATAATAGGCTCTTTTGTCTGTTTATTAGAATATAATTATGAACTGTATTGCTTCGTAAATGGAGATGAGAATGAAAGCATAAACATGGTCCTAAAACGAATCTAAGTTAGATGTATATATGTTGGCAATTGATTGTGGCAGAATGAAACTTGGGTTTTAGTTCAACACAAAAATGAGAAATAAAATAAAAATAATGCAAACTAAAATGATACCTATAGAGATCTTTGAGATGGTGAAATTGAAGGGAGCAAGAATACTAGAAGGTGTTTAAAAGAAAGAAAGGTTGCAACACCCAACTCTGAAACATGAGAGACCACTAATGCAACAACTGAATTTATATATTCTTAGCAATCAAAAGAAGATAGACAATATGATCAAAATTGGGTGATAAAATTGACTGTCATGGCAGTTTTTAGTTTTAATAATAGAACAACAACAACAAAAGATGAATAAACAACAAAATGAACTGTGTACGGAATGAAACGAAGGATTGTAACACGTAGATTTCATATTTAGAGCTTTATCAAGACCCAACAATTTCGATGAAAACGAAGGAAAAACACGACTGACCTTAGACAATCCAATCTCTTGCTGGAAGTGCAAGAAAAACAGCCAACCTAGCGCACACAACTTCTGCAGGTCACCAAGAGAAAAAGCAAAATAAAAACAATTGAGAAAGAAATAATAATTGCACAATCAATATTAAAATGTAGGACTAAATCAAGAAACTAGCTTTGATCAAAATTAAAGAGAGGAGATACTCACCTTAACTAATTACAAATGAAATCGAATAAGTAGTGGATTCCGAATATAGAGCATCAATTAAATGCACGAAGAAATCAATGCACACATTTTTTGATGAAAACGAATAAGAGGGGAAACATTTGATTCAAGAATAAATATTACAGACGATCGAATATGGAGCTAGTACAGCGACAAAAATAGGGAACCCAAGACGCAAAGAACAACCTGAGGATGACAGCAAGAGAGAAAAATTGATGAAAACAAAGGGGAAATGCGACTAACCTCAGACGATCCAATCTCCTACTGCAAGTGCAAGAAAAACAAGCAACCTAACGCACACATCAACTCAAGGTCACTAAGAGAAAAAGTGAAATAAACACAACCGAAAAAGAAACAATAATGGCACAATCAATATTTGTTTCTCACCCACCGAAGAGCGAGAAAGCGAAGATAGAAACATAGAACAATTAAAGGAAGGAATGAAAGGAAGCTGCGATGTACACCTTTCTCACTATTAGGCAGTCAATTTATGCCATCAAAACATCAGCACGAAATTGATATAATTGAGGCAGTCGATGCATGAACCGTTGATGCAACATTGTTCACGGTAACGAATTGACATGAAATGACATAGTTTGGGCAACCAATTAACACATAAAAGAACAAAACAACGTGGTTTCGATGAAACATATAATGCAGGATACTAAACGATGTTGTATGAACAGACGCATAACACACTGATCGAGATGGCACAACAAACGAAACAACACAAATACAGACAAAGAATGACATGCACAACTGCAAGACACGGAACAAAAAAAAACAAAAATAACCACACAAGAAATGACATCGTTTCGCTCCGCCACTTGCCCAACAAAAAACCATGCCCAACCAAGAGACTATGGAAAGACAGAGGAACTTGTCACAGAATCACGCGAAATCCATGGACTTTATATATTGTAATTGATTGGTTGACTATGCTTAGCATTAGAGATAAACTGACGGATTGGATGTTCTTTTCTTTTTCTTTTTCTTTTTTGCTTTCAAAAAAATTGTACGAACTGGCATTTCTTATGTTTTTTGGGTGCCAGATTATGTATGTCAAAGTGAGAAAATAATTTTCATATAGATAGAGTTAAAGGTCTCTACTGCTATGTTGCACCACATTCATTTCAAATTCTTATTCAATAACAACGTTTATAAGGAATTGTTTTTTTTCTAACAATTGACATTATTTATGCTATAAGATTATCTTACTCGATTCATATCAGGCCCAACATTTTAGATACAAACTGACATTTGGGTTGCCTCTTTTAATGATTAGGACTTATAAAATTGTTCTTTATGTTTCATTAGGACTTGTTCATTGATAATATAATTTTAAGTAGTAGTGCTATTGTAAATAGTTCTAAAAAATTTACGGGCTTACCCCCTGCAAAATTTTTTGTATAAATGATGAGATGTTAATTTAGGATTAGCCCCCTAACTCTACATCTTGGCTCCGTCCCCGCTCGAAACCGACCAAGGTACCTTCATTGGTACTGTCCAGAAAAGTCTACTCAAAGTATCAAACTGATGGCAGAATAGCTCGATATCGAACGAGGTAGGTTCCCTTTATCTGATCGAGATGGGTTCAACCCATCGGACTAAGGTAGGTTACCCCCATCCGATTGAGGTAAACACGGCTCTAATGAATTAATGTCTCAACAGAACACTAACTCTCAACAAAGTCTGACTCCCTTTGAGTAGGAATGTGGATGGGATATAGCCTCCGAAGAATCCGCATAAAAGCCAATAAAAATGAGTCTTACTAAACACTTCAGTTCATATAAATAGGGACCTCAAGCGACAAGTAAACATTCTAACTCCGGCACTCAAAATTACTTATCGAGCAAGAGGCAGAACTCCAAGCAACGATTCATTCTCCCTAGTTAAGTTCAACACTGCCCTACCGTAACTTATGTTTGCTCCTTGTGAATTTACTAGTAAGGAAGCTACTCCAGCTCGATCTGACTTGGATGATTCCAAGGTTTTGAAAACCAAACTGACCGGCTGGTTCGATTGAAGTCCCAGAACCGATGATATCAAAAACCAAAATTTTCTTATTGAACCGATCAATTTTTTTAACCGGTTAATTTATTTAAATTAGAAAATATTTGTAGAGTTTGCTTTTGGTAGGGTTTGAACTCACAACCTCTCATGCATAAGACAAATGCTCTAACCAACTAAGTTATGACACTTTGTTTATTTATTAAAACAACACTATATTATTATAAGCATCATAAAATATGAAATATTTTTTAATATTTGATGTATTTTCTATATTATTGTGAGTATTATAAAATATGAAGTATTTTAAATATATAAAATAATTTATTATGTTGAACCCGGTTTGAACTTTGGTTGAACCATTGAACCTTGAACTAAAGAATTTTTTGGTTCAATGACCAATCTGGTTTTCAAAACCTTGGTTGATTCGCCTAATAGGTCCCTCCTATTTACAACATCATCACTAGGGGTGTCAAAAAATCGGTTTCGAGTCCTCAGGGGTTTACGAAATATTTATATGTCCAAACCTTAATCCGGATTGAATTTCGGACGTACTTAATTGCCCAAACCCATATTAGTTTAAATCTGGTTTGTCCAAATTTTTTCTTCATAAAATATAATTACAATAAATTAAAGTACAAAACCATGCGGTTGCTGCTTCAAAATCAAAGGCAACATGATGCTCCTTTTGTTAGATGATCACGATTGGCATATTAATTACTACATATGATGATATGATCCAGAAACTTAAAAGTTAAAAGACCAAAAAAGTTACATCTCAAGTTCCAAAATCCAAATAAGCTTGCCTGTAAAATCATCAGAAGCCATCAATCAATCTCGATACGGTTTGAGTCATGAGAAGATATATTTGGAGGACCCATTTGAAGAACTATGGAAGGTTCTTTTGTCTCCTCCACTATTCCATTGGGTTTCTCTACAATTCATAACAAACATCAGCTTGCTCTAAATGAAAAAAAAATATTAACTATAAATGACAAACAATATATGTTATGCATAAACTAAAACAATATTCAAGTTATTACCTTGATACCCAAACACCCAATTTCTTGCGCATATTACAGCTTTCACACTATCATGAGCAAGAGAACTGCGAGTTGGTGTGAGTACTCGACCTCCAACACTAAATGCTCGTTCCTAGGCAACACCTGAAATAGAAATAGTCAAAAGGTCACGTGCTGTAGCAGCAAAATATGGAAATTGAAACTGAATAGACTTCCAAAATTCCAAAACTTCTATGTCTTTCTTCCTCTCCATGGGTGGTTCTTGTAAATACCAATGTTTTAAAAGGCGTTTTCAAAACGTGTTTTGAGGCTTTTTGCCCTTAAAACGAAGCCACGTAAACGCACGCCTTTCGTCCAAAAGCGTACAAAAAAGCGTACAAACACACGTCGATGCGTGAAGCGTTTGAGGCGTGCGTTTCGTAGGCGACTCGTGAAACTACATCGTTTCAAAGGAAAAAGTCAAAAAACCAGAAACAAAATCGCGTGAGAGTGCACTCTAGGTCAGATACAGACCTCAAAACTCAATTCGCAACTGTTGTCCAAGACTTGAAGACTCGAAGAAGACCATCTATGGCTCTACGCGAGTCTTCGCGACCTCACGGCTCCACCTGACCATCTACGCGACTCCTCCACATTAGGTCTTACAGACATACCTGAAAGCTTCGAGATCGACCTCTCCGAAGTCCGATCGACGATCTGCGAGACTGCGACTCAGTACCCACTACCACTGTGTAAGAGACGAAGACCATTGCAGGTCAGTTTATACTTGGGAAATTGACAAAAATGACCTGGTTTGTTAACAAAATTGTAAAAGTGACCCGGTTTATAAAAAACAAGTGAAATGACCTAATTTATACTGGTAAAGATCAAAATAACCCTAACTTTTCTTTCTCCCTCCTTCATTTCTGTTTCCCAAAAATCCTTTTCAGTTTCTCCTTCCTTCAAACACAGTTTCTTTCTCCTTCAAACACAATTTCTTTTCTTTCTCCTTCAAACACAATTTCTTTCTCATTCTCAACTACTACGGTTTGCATCAACTACAACGGTTTGCATTCCATCAACTGTTCCGAATACTCCAAGGTAAGTTTATCATTTATTCAAAAATAATTCCATCAACGGTTTGTGTGCCATTATGGGTTTCGTGAGGTTTCACCCATTTTGTTGGGTTCCATATTACTGCATGACTTTGCTCAAAACAATTTCGCACAGTTAAAAATGAAGTTTTCGACGTCGTCGAGTGTTTGAGCCTTTCGTCGGGCATTTTGAGGGTCTGTGGTCGAGTTTAGGGTTTTCTGGTCGAGATTTATTGTTATGGGGGTCGAGCAATCGATTATGTGGTCGAGCATTAATTGATTTGGTCGAGCATTTCATACTTACTGGTTGAGCATTCATATTGCATAGTCGAGCATTAATTGATTTGGTCGAGCATTTCATATTTAATGGTCGAGCATTCATATTTAATGGTCGAGCATTCATATTGATTTGGTCGAGTATTCATATTTACTTGTCGAGCATTCATATTGATTTGGTCGAACATTGTTAACTTATATTTATTTCACTTATTTTTTTTATCTTAGGTTTATAATGACTTACATTATTCCAGAGGGTCAGCATTTTCCTGCAAAAGTGTAAAACTTTTCCCAACCGGATGTAGTTATTTGTAATATCAGGGATAAGTTAAATGAGGATCAATTGGAGACCTTTAGTAGATCATGCTTTGGCATGTATCTTCGTATTAAGAGCCTAACTTTTTCCGGGCAGATTGTCCATCAGCTATTGTTAAGATAGGTTGAATCCTCCAACCATAGTTTTGGCACAACTTTCAACTTCAAGTTGGTTGGAAAGCAAGCTACATTTTCATTTGAAGATTTTGCGGTTGTTACTGGATTAGTATGTACTGGAATTCCACACAATTCTTCACTTGTTGATACTAGCACACATAGGCTAAGGGATGCTTATTTCAGGGGGAATAATAGCATTAAAAGATCTGAATTAGAGAGTACATTTTTGGGTCTAAAACCTCAGCTTGACAATGAAGATGACGTTGTCAAGTTAGCTCTTGTTTATTTTGTGGCGTTTGTGTTGCTTGGTAGAGAGCGTAGTAGGAACATTTCTGATGTGGCATATCTCCAATTGGTTGAAAACTTGAATGAATTTAACAAGTATCCATGGGGATCTGTTAGTTATGCACGTACCTCCAAGTCACTTGTAGGAGCAATGAAAGGACGTGTTCACGAATTTTTAAAAAAGACTATAAAGCCAACCAAGACTCAGAAGGAGCAATACAGTCTCTATGGATTCCCGTTAACTCTACAGGTATTTAATTTGCTAATCATTTATCTCAATGTTGTTTTGATTTATAGCTTATACTCAATATGCAATGTATGTAATTGTATATCACTGTTTGATTTACAGATATGGAGTTATGAAGCTATTCCCCTTATCGGGAGGACATACGCACAGAAAGATCTAGAAATTCAGTATCCAAGGATATTGAACTGGAGTACATCAATCACTCCTGACTCAACAGAACTCATCCTAAGTGTTTTTAGAAGGAAGTAGGTATCACACCCATCTATGTATATTAATTTAAATTTTGTGAGATTGCCTATTTTATAGAAACTAATGGTTACTATGTGTACCTTTCACAGCTTCAAGTACATGATCGACTTATCCCAACCCAGTTGGAGATGGCACAAGAATACTGCATAAAGACTTCCGATGTACTCAAAAATGTTGTGGGAACAATGGTTGTCAAAGTTAAAAAAAAGCCAAAGGTTGTTATAGATGAGATTGAAGAGGAAGAGGAAGAAGAGGAGAGGAAGAGGAAGTTCAAACACATAGAGATATTCCACCTGTTACAGATGTAGTAATATGAATTTTTATTGATTGAGCAATTAGTTGTGTTTGTGTTTGGTCGAGCATTAATTTTTTTGGTCGAGTATTGTATCTTATGGTCGAGCATTAATTTTTGTTGGTCGAGCATTATATTTTTTGGTCGGGCAATAAGTATTTATATGGTCGAGCATTATATGTATTGGTCGAACATTGAGTATTTATATGGTCGAGCATATTTTCAGATTAAGGTCGAGCATTTATATCTATTCTAGTTGAGCATTATTCATTTCTGGTGAATCACAAACTCAATAATCCAATTTGTATATTTTCCATTTGCAGAAATATGTTTTAAGGGATAATATTGCAAACAAGATTGATGTATTTGATAGTTTGCTTAAGGATCACTCCAAGAAGCATAAAGATCTGAAGGTGGAATTGTGTTTGATGTTGCAATTCATTGAAGAATCCATGGGGACTCTTCTAGAAGTTGTTAAAAAACAAAATGCAGGAAATGAGGGGGATGGGAATGGGGATGTGAATCATGTAATAAAGGATGGGGATGGGAATGCCACTGATGGTCCAAGGACTACTGGAAAAGATATCGCAGAGGTTGTTTTGGAGTGTCCTAGGACTGTTGGACATAAAGAGATATCTGTATAGGAAGAGCAACATCCTTTAGGTCAAATTGAGCATGAGACTGATAATGTAGGAAAATATGGGGATGGGGATGCCACTGATGGTCAACTGCAAAATAAGGTGGCTGTAATATTTGTTGAGTCCCAGGAAGTTCCTGTGGAAAATATAGAGGAGGCTGTTATGGAGGGTGAGGATGCTGTTAGTGAGGATGCTGTTAGCCCAGGTGCAGAAGACGATATTATTTCAATGGATATAGCTGCCACTAGTTTAGGAACACCAAATAAGATGGATATGGGCACTGAGGGGGTGGAGATTGTCACCCCATCCAAATTCCCAGTTGCAAAAAAAGGTGGGGTAATTCATTATGTCTCAAATAAGGAAAAGCGCAAAAGAAAGCTTGGACCATTATTGAAAACACCCTACACCAATCCCACTAAAAAACAAAAAACTGATTCATCCTCCACGGTAACAGAAGAGGTTGAAATTCCCAAAGGCACATTGCCAATGGCTTTTGAACTCAAAAGGCCATATCGAAGGGAGTGGTTAGCAGAATGTCACAAATGGATGAAGAATCCCAAAACACAACATGATAAAATTGAATGGATTCCTTGTACTGTTGACAAGGCCTGGTTTGCTGAGGCAATTCAACCTGACAAATGGTTGAGAGGCCTGGTAAGTAGTTTTAGTTTAGTACAATATAACCGAACTTTATGTAGTCGAGCATATCTATTATCTGGTCAAGCATATCTATTATTTGGTCTAGCATATCTATAATCTGGTCTAGCATATCAAACCTCTGGTCGAGCATATCAAACCTCTGGTCGAGCCTTATATTATTTGGTCGAGCATTAATATTTACTGGTCAAGCATTCATATTTACTGGTCGAGCATTTTATTTCTTTGGTCGAGCTTTAATATTATTTGTTGGATCATGTATACTAATTATTTCCTCTTTTTCAATATTTGATGCAGCATCTTGACATCGCTACATACCACATACGCCAGAGACTTGCCAAGTACCCTGCCATATTTAAAAGGAAGGCGGCAGTGCTTGACACAATCTTCTTTGTATGTGTCCAATAATTTGCTAATGAACTGTAGATATTCATACTCATTGTTAACTAACCATCATTTTTTTAACCATGTAATAACAGAGCAAGATTGGTATTACCTACAATGTATTCAAAAAAGATCCAGGAAATTGGGTTGATTCGGATACTTTATTCACAGACTACGTTGTCGGTACCAGTCCTCTTGAAGGTGTTCCCTGGGGAGAAGTGGACTATGTGTACTTTTCTCCAAACTTTGATGAGAAGCATTGGGTGGCAGTAGAGATGATATTGTCATCACGAAAAATAAATGTCTATGATTCTTACCATGACCTTACAAGTTCTAAAAGGTTTGCAGAGATCATGAGTCCATTGTCTATAATGACCCCATACATATTAAGTCCTTGTGATTATGACATTCCCACGACACCATGGGAAGTTGAGAAGGTCAATCCCTGCCCTCAACAGAAGTCGGGGGGTATGTTTTTTTTACAAATTTGTGTACTAAATCATTTTTATTGTGCATTAGTTGTTGTACGCAATTTTAATCACTTTATTTTTTATTAACAATTATAGGTGCGATTGCGGTGTTTTTACATTCAAATTCATTGAAGCATTGATAGCAGAAATTCCTATCACTGAGATAAATCAGAATGACATGACATTTTACAGGAAAAAGTTCACAGCAGAAAGCTGGGGGGGAGAGTTCTCATTGTGAAAACTAACTCTGCTATGTACATTTAGGAGTCAATTGTTTTTGTACATGCTTACTTATTTGTGTTTGCACATATTTTTTCACTATGCCAAATTTTTTTATTTTGCTCGACCATAATTCCTTTTTTACTCGACCATTAATTTAGCATCACTCGACCACAGTTTTATTTCTCAACCATTAATTAAGTTTTGCTCGACCATTAACTTATTATCGCTCGACCATCTTCTCTACATTGATCGACCCCAGTTTTATTGCTCGACCATTAATTAGGTATTGTTCAACCATTAAGGCAATTTACGCAACGTAACTATAATAGCAAATAATACAGCAATATCAAATGTTAATATCAAAAGTTCATTCAGTTCTTGGATGCAATGCTATTGGTTCCTTACAAGTTTGATGATTATGGCCACTTTTCTTACATCGTCCACAGTGTCTGATAATCACAGTTTTACCTTGGGAAGGTATTCTTTGCTGTTTAGGCCTACCACATGGTCTTTTCGCTTTAGGTGGTAATAATACTCTTATATCGTTTTCAACGCGCTGGTGCTCAACACCAACTGTATATATAGGTTCAGCATAAGCTACCAAAATAGCTTCATTGGTATAATATCTTGAGCACAAAGAATGTACCGTGATTTCTCTATTGGCACAAGCAGCCAATGCATGTACACACGGTAGTTGCTGCAAATCAAACTTCTTGCAAGAACACTTTCTATTGTGCAAGTTAACCTCACCATTACCACATCCATCACGAACGTAATATTCAGTATGTGATATTGGTGTAACATCCATCCTACGAGACCTATCAATCCACTTCCGTATATGTTTCTCTACCTCCTTGCAAAGCATAGAATTCAGAGATGCTGCTTCGGTACGTCGCTCATAAAACCATCTCTGAAGCAAATCCCTCAAGTGCTCAACTAACATTGTTATAGGAAGGTGGTGGGCTTCTCTAAGAACAACATTCATACTCTCTGCAATGTTTGTAGTTAGTATATTGTACCTCCGACCAGGAAAATGTGCACGAGACCATTTAGCAAAACCAGCCGCAAGTAGATAACTCTGTGCACGGGGATCAATTAAGCTCAACTGTGTCATTAGCACCTCAAATTCAAAAACACGATATGCCTTCGTTGCCTTGAAATAAATTAGAAACATTACAGGATCGAATTTCTTTGCCTTCATGTTCTGTTTGATGTGGAATATGCAGTGACCATGGTATGATTCTGGAAAAACTAAGTTCGATGCCCTTTCAATACTCTGATGCCTATCTGAAATTATAGCCAATTCAGAGAAGTCATCAAGTGAGATTGCCTGCCGTAATTTCTCGAAGAACCATATCCAAGATTCGTTATTCTCCGAATCTCCAACACCAAAAGCAATAGGATAAATGTGATTGTTACCATCCAAAGCAGATGCAATAAAAAGCATGCCTAGATACTTTCCCTTTAGATGGGTACCGTCGACAGCGATGACACGTCTCATCGAAGATCTAAAACCACGCAAGGACGGACCAAGAGCTAGAAAAAAATATTTAAACATGTTCTCCTTGTCGGACTCTATATGAGTGATAGTTCCGGGGTTGTTCTTCTCTAGCTCCGCACAATAGTGTGGCAGATAGGCAAAAGATAACTCTGGAGATCGTCGTATTGATTCTAAAACATGCTCCCTAGACCTCCATGCTTTTTCGTAGGTAATATTGACACCAAATTCTGTCCACACATCTTGTATTATGTCTTTCGGCCTGTAAGACCTCCCTACACCATCATATTTTCCTTTAATGCAATCCCCAATCACCTTCCCTGATGCTTGCCTATGACCTCCGTTGAGATAGTCCAGTGAGCAAGTGTGAATGTCATTGAACTTTGTCACTTTGAATAATGGTGATTCATTGACTCTTACGGCTCTCATACGCCAGTCGCAGCCTGTTCCTAGACATTGAACAACATATAGAGTCTTCGTCGATTTTATCACATGAAATTGGAAGTTCCCTTTCATAGCATACAAAGCAATATGCTTTTGTAACTCCATTTTTTCTTAGAAAATCTGCCCAACTGTGATCTTGTAACCGGTGGAGCAATTACTAATGGTATTGCTCCCAACACATGGAACAATAGAATTTGATCCGATGTTTTTAGGCACTTCCACAAAGACAATGTCAGGATGGCTAGGAACATCAGCTGCTGGAGGTATTTCTTTCTCAACGTCTTCTTGAACAGTATCATCATGAAACCAATGATCCTCAAATAGCTAACCCTCATTAGGCTTATAATGATGTTCATTGTCATCATCACCACCATTATCCGGATTTGATGATGCATCTATATCGTTGAATCCACAATCAATAAAACCCTTACACACGTTTGCCGATTGTCGAATAAACTCCTCCTGCGTTTGGGGAATGAAACTCACATTTTGTGAGGGAACATTATATTCATGTATAGGAAGAATTGATGCACAAAGTGGAGTGGCAGGTCTTCGAGGATCATCATTTTGCCTTAAGAAGAATTTGAGATCACGGTCATTACTTAAGACCATTGGTTCCATGTCAAAGTGTGTATTATATGCAAACTTCAACTCCAAAACATGTTTATTACTATCAACTCCAAACAACTCATAGACCATATCCACCAACCCCGAATACGTAATGGTATCATTAACAAAGACACATTGACTTCTTCGACCTTTGAACTTGTACATACCGTGAAAAATTTCCCATTTGCCACCATACAAGACCACGAAATCAATTGATGTCATCCCTGTAAAAAAAAAGGTATATGATAAATGATTCATGACCAGACAAAAAAGATTGATCGACTACTAAAAACATTTCTCGACCAAATATTAATTATTGCTCGGCCAAATAATTTCGTTATACTAGACCAAAAAAAACAATGCCAAACCAGATAATTCAGTGTTGCTCGACCAAAGATAGTGCTCGACCAGATAATTCACTATTGTTCGACCAAATAAGTTCACTATACTCGACTAAACAAAATAATGCTTGACCAGATAATTCACTGTTGCTCGACCAAAGATATTGCTCGACCAAATAAGTTCACTATACTCGACCAAACAAAGTAATGCTCGACCAGATAATTCACTGTTGCTCGACCAAAAACTTGACTAAAAATAGATTGAACGACTATATAAAATGCTCAAGCAATTTGCTCGACTATAGCAGGACAAGTAAATGAAACTGAAGTCGACCATTGTATATATATGTACTTACTTGCAATGAGAACTGTGCGAAGTGACAACGAATATTGTCTTTTAGTGTTTTCAAGTGCAGATTGAGGTGGAGCAGCTGCGTCGCAAGGTAGAAAGATTGTTATTTTGTGTTTCGGGAGAGAATGATATTCAGATCTGTATTTGTTTTATAAGGATAAGGGTATATTTGACTTTAAAAATTAAAAGGAGGTCATTTTTACTGTTTTTAACAAACCAGGTTATTTTTGCAGATTTATTAGTGGATGAGGTCATTTGGAGAAATTTCCCTTTATACTTCTACTTCTTTGTCCCACTTTCTCTGACCCACTCCCACTATCGAATATCGATTTCTTCTGTTTCTTTCTTCGATTTCTTTGTTCTGTTCCACACTCCCACTTTCTTTGTTTTTTGCTCTGCACTTCTGCCCCACTTTCTTTACTTTGTTTATAATTTTTTTAGCCATTTAAGTGTTAAATACAAATTTAGAATCAATGTTTATTTAGAATTTTAGAACCAGTAAATTGTATTTACTATTTAGTGTTTTATTAGATTCACTGATTTAGAACCACTGAACCAGTGAGTGAAGTTATATTATACTTTGAAGTGAACTTTGAGTTTATTGTCTTTATTTGAAGTCTTTAACTAAGATTTTCTAGTATGAGAATGACTTGTTATTATTTCTATCTTTTTTTATTATATTATATATTTTTAATGTAAAAATATTTTTTCCCAAAATACCTATGCCCCAACGCATCAAGGATTACGCCTCGTCTTGGAGAGACGATAACGCCTCGCCTTGCGTTTGCGCCTTTGAAAACACTGGTAAATACAAGTCCAACTCTGATTTTTCTTCTTGGAATTGAGTATCTTGGCTTTGAAAAGAATTATAACCCTACATAAAAACATAAAGATTAACAATCAACTAACGCATGATTTAGCAAAGCTTAGTAATTAAATTTTAAAATAAGGAAAGAAACATTCGAATCTGACCACATCATAAGGATCAGTATGGGATAAAATTTTCATACTTTCATGATTTTCAACAAAGGTTGTTGCACTTTCCTTATTTGCAGAAGATATGGAATGGAATCATACTCTCTGAACAAATCAAAGAGCTTGTGACGAACATTAAGTACTTTTAAAAAGCTTTCACTTCCATAGATCTTTGAAAAAGCAAACTCAACCACTTTCATTTTATAACGAGGATCCATCACCACTACCATTGCTAGAAGCAAAATCATATTGCTATCACACCAATATTTATCAAATTTATCTTGCATCCGTCGAGCCATGTCCTTTGTGAACACATCTGAACTTTCTAATTCATCCTTGAAACGTGATTGTATTTTCCAAAACCCATGAAAATATAAATTTGAAGTGGTATATTTTGTCCTAGGGAACAATTTAGTCAAATCATAAAATAGCTTCAACAACTTACAGATGGAACCAATTTTATCCCACTCTTCATGAGTGGAACAATACATACAGTTTTTCGGATGACACCAAGCTAGATTAGCAAATGCAAATCGATAAATCAAAGCATTCTCTTTCAATCTCTTTCAATCCATCTTGGACAATTAAGGTTTAAAATATAAGTAGCACATCTTACACGAAAATATTCACCACCATTAACCAATGAGGACCTCAAGTTGAGCTGATTTTTATACAAGTCCATAAAGTTATCCATGTTTGATGCATTATCAGGTGTAACTGTTAACAACTTATCCTCGACACCCCATTCTTTCAACATGGCAGAAAATTTTTCTTTAATATTCTCACCACTATGTGGAGGTGGAAAATTCTGAAAGTTCAGAATTTTTGATTGAAGTACCCAATCAGAATCAACAAAGTGGGCAGTGATGCATATATAGCTATCATAGGTAAGTGATGACCATAAATCTGACGTAAGACTTGTCCTACCTGGAACCTTACTCAACATCTCAAAGACATTATGCTTCCCTTTCTTATACAACTTAAAAACATCAACCTTTGCAATGTTACGAGTTATATTCTTAACTTCATGATTGAGAAAAGAGAATACACGTCTAATTCCAGGTTGTTCAACAAAACTAAAAGGAAGGTCATGCTAAACTATTGTAATGGCTAATTTCTCACGCAATTGACATTGATCTAATTTTGATGCCCTAACTTCTAAACCTCCATTTGCTGCAGAAAACATCATTTGCCTCAAATCTTTGTTTCATTGTTTAACACAAGTCTTAGCATGCCTTAACATGTTTGTAGTACCATATCTACTATCTGTTATCATAATTTCACCACATTCCATACACTTACCTCTCTTGTAATCATCATCTGCTTTGAAAGAACCTTCTAGAATAGACTCGAAAAGGTTCCAGGCTGGGGAAGCATTCTTCCTTTTCTTACTAGTTGGTTTGGAAGGTTGACTAATGCTAGCAGCCTCTGTATCCTCTGTTTTTGTCGGTGTTGTATTTGATGTTGATGTTGTTGGTGTTGGATTCGAAATGATAAGTACTGAAAGATTAAGTGAAGAGAATAAAATTTTAAAAAAGAGCAAGCATAAGGAGAATTCATAGATTGGAACAACAACAACAAATAAATATTACCTTACTGAAAGAGAGAAGAACCTACACTTGAAGAGTTCGTCACGGCCGCCGCACCTACACTTGAAGAGTCCGTCACGGCCGCCGCAGGGAGTTGGGGGATAGTTGGATAAAGACGACCAAGTCAAAAGACTCAAAACATGTGAATTTGTGTGAAAAAGAGATGAGCTTTTGCCTTTTGGTCTTGGAGACGTCTTGGGTTTCGTTGAATCACTAGAAGTCTATATTGGCTTGTATTGTAGTGGGCCAATCAAGAAGCTTGGGCTATATTTAACCATGTGGAAGAATTGAAGATGGGCTCACAAAATGGACAAAGTATTTAAATGATGCAAGTGTATTTATTTATATGTATATAAAATATGATATCATATGGTAATGTTTGGTTTGTCCAGATTGCTAAACCCGGACTGGACCCAATTTTCAATTCAGATAAATATTTTTGTTTGGATCTTAATTTTGGACGTAGAACTATTTTCTGGACTTGGTTTTATTTGAATAGACGAATTCGGATAGAGTTTTGTAAGGGCAAATGCAATAAGAAATAATTTACTGGGCCAACATTTTTGTTGGCCCGGTCCCACCTCTATTACACAAAAAGTCAAGTCAAACACGTATTCTAATACAGCCACATCAGCAAAACACAAATTTCTATACACTTTTTCTTCCCACACACTTTCTCTTTCCACCCAACCCAACAACATTCCATTCCTCCATATTATCCACAACAAAACTACACCAAAACATTAAATATCAATACATCCACATCAGCAAAACACTTATCCCAATACAGCCACATAAGCAAAACACATTTTACAATACAGCCACATCAGCAAAACACAACATCTTTGTTGGCCCAATACCACTTCACCATTGCATTTGCCCTAACCCTTAATCATTACATATAAAAAACGAGTTAAATCTGCATACGACGTCGTCCTCGCTTGGAGCAAATCAGAACATAAGGGTTTTAGTTCACGATCACCAAAACCCTCACCTCCTCGGCTCCAGCACCAACATCGCCACGGCGTATCAGCATAATGAGTCTGATTGCTGGCTCTTATGAAAAATTCATTTGGGGATTCAAGCTTAAGCCTTTGAAGCACTCCTCCGATCGTAGGACCCTCACTTTGACCCAGCTCTTTTCGTATCCCTCCCACATCGGGCCAGTCACGTGCGCCGCCGCCTGTGGCCCTGCCGCCGCTTCTGGATCGTCCGATGATACCATACACCTCTATGATCTTCCCTCCGCCGCTTCCCTCGGCTCCCTTCACGACCATGCCGCCACCATCACCTCCCTCTGCTTCTATACCCCTCCCTCCCTCTCTTTCCCCCGCAACCTAATTTCCGCTGCTGCAGATGGCTCCGTTTGTATCTTCGACGCTGACCCTTTCGTTCATCTCACCACTCTCTGGCCCCACAAGAAGGCTGTCAATGATCTTGCTGTCCACCCTTCCGGCAAGCTTGCTCTGACAGTGGGCCGCGACCAGTCCTTGGCTATGCTCAACCTGGTGAGGGGCAGGAGGAGTTTCCTTTGCAGGTTGGGCAAGGAGGCAACTTTGGTGAAGTATGACCCGAATGGAGAGAGTTTTTTCATGGTTGTTGGGGACAAGATTGGAGTACATGTGGCTGAGGACGCAAGGTTGTTGTTTGAATTGGAGAATCGCAAGAAGGTTCTCTGTGCTGCTCCTGGAGAGGTCAGTTAATTTATGTTGTAGAGTTTTTCGTCTTCTAACATGACAATGGTATTTTTCGATTTGTCCTTCTTGTTCTGTTGTTGTTCTTGCCTCTTGTTGGATGGTATTGGCTCTACTTATTCTCTTTTCAATGTACTGCTTCTGGAGAAAAGTCGCTTAATTTTGTGTCCGATTACATTATGAACATCTAAGCCAGACATTTTACAGGCCAGAGTAGTATCCATGGGGCTGGCATTCTCCCTTTTCTGCATTTATGGATCCTTCATGCATATGCACGCATTTCGACTATGTTTTAGTGATACACTTTGAGAGTCGTACATTTTCCAGCTATAAAACATTAGATGACTTTGGAGGGTCTTGGTTTCTACTTGAAAAATAACTCATCTTTCAGATTTCAGTACTGTCCTGATAATGTTCCATGTAATTTACATGCTGCTTTGAGTCAAATTAAGTTGGAACAAATTTGGTGCATCTTCCTGTTGATATTCTGCAAATTTTACAAGAATGAGTATCTATCACTCGAAGAATGCCCCTCTTTAAATCTGTATGAAGGTGAAAGTTTCTGTTAGTGTATTTATGATAGCTTGTGAAAACTTAAGGGTTGAGATCCTTCGCATTTATGTTTTCATTTTGCATCCAAGTTTGCATATTGCTTCAATTTTGCTTGTGAACTGAGTTTCTTATGACACTTCATATCAGGTTCTTGTGTGCTTGCTTATCTGAAATTTTCATTCCTAAATATATAATTTCGCAGGGTGGGCTTCTTCTTACTGGCGGCGAGGACTGTAATATTACAGCGTGGGACACAAAAAGTGGGAAGGCCGCATATTGCATTGAAGATGCTCATTGTACCCGTGTGAAAGGAATTGTTGCGCTTAGTAGGAATGATGGTACTGCTAACACTGATGATCCGTATCTAGTGGCATCCGCTTCATCGGATGGGATTATACGTGTTTGGGATGTTCGTATGGCCGTGAAGGAGAAGCCAAACCCATTGGCCGAGGCTGAGACAAAGTCAAGACTTACTTGTTTGGCTGGATCGTCTCTTAAATGTGAGTTTTTGTCGGATTTTTTGCATGATCAACCTATTCCTTTTCCTATAATTTAGTTTGGTTCCCGGTTTCCACATGAAAACATGTGGCCCGGTGGGAGAGTTGCACGAGTGCAATCCTAAAACAGCCTCTCCACATGTTATGTGGGAGTAAGGATGCGGACATCCTGCATGTCCCCAACCCGCCTACTATGGGAGCCTTATGCATTGGAGTTGTTTTATAGAGTTGCATGATTCTTGGAAGCGATGGTATCAAATGTACTTGCTAAAATTCATAGGAAGGGTAATCTGGAACTGAGGTGTTGTTGTGGGCCAGATGGGGGTAGGTTTTGTAGACGTGATTGTTTTTAGATACTGTTGTTTCACAGGGAGAGTAAGAGGCTAATTATCATTTCACGTGCATTTTAAAAATAAGCAAATAACATATCACCCTGTCTTAGAGAGCAGCTAGACAATAAGGCCACGGCTTTTACATGTTAGTTTAGTTGGCGAGGCTGCTTGTAATTCTTTTGAATCCTAAAGTAGAAGGGCCAGAGTTACTGATTGAAGTTTTTAATATTAAGAAGGATTGTACATACATCCTTTATTTTTGGTGGTTCCTTAAGTTTATTGGTTGTGCATCACTTTTGATGAACTGTTAAAGTTCATGTCTTAAGACTTCTGATTTTGTCACTGATGCCGAATTAAGTTGGTTATTTTGATAAATATTGGTGAACTTTTTTTCATGTTCATGTAATTTGTTGTTGACTGTTTTCATTTCCCCCTCCCTCTTCAGCTATCAAGCAGCCAAAAATGGGCGACAGCGGAACCAAAGAGGAGTAGAATTCCAAAATGGAAATTTCATAAAATCATTTGGATACTGTTTGAAAAATGCAGCCTTGACTTACGGATGTGTATCCATTATCCAAGTTGCTGGAAAGGTTGTTGTGAATGGGAGGGGGGCACACTCTCTCTATCCAACAAATCAATTTTGACGTTGAAAGAGCCTCTTAATTCTGATATAATATGCATATTTTAACTTATTGATATATAGATGTGTTATAGTTCTGGTTTCTTGTAACAATGTATGGTTTTTTTTTTTCCCCTTGAAATGTACATCTTTTGTTCCCACTCTTCTTTGGTTGATATTCAATTTTCAATTCTGCAATGGCGTATGCCATCTGGACTATTATCAGTGTTCTCCAAGTCAAGGTTGTGTTGAAATATGCTCGACAATTGACAACTTGTTTATTCATTCAGATTCATAGCGGAAAAGCTTGTCTTAATTGTTTCCAATCACAGATTCTAGTGACAGATATGATGATCCATTTTCCGTCATTGCCATTCTACTCTTCATCATCTCCTTCACCTCTCCTAATCTCTACAGTGCAACAGTGTACAACTGCTCCCACAAAACAAGGAGAGAGACGAAGATAAGAAGAAATGTTTAGGACAATTTTATGTAATTTCAAGTCAAGAGGTTCAGAATGACTGTATCCTAACATGCTCCAATTTCTTTTGCTAAGCACTCCTAAAAAGTTTTATAAAAAGAGGAAAAAAGGAAAACGATGGAAAAATATTTTACGTAATGCTCCTTCTCCAGACCCTCTCACTTCACAATTAAAGAATGCGTTTCCCTCTAATTCAATTTCTTGCAAAGAACACAACACTCTTTTTTCTATGACCTCGAGCGATGTAAGAATGACACTAGGAATCCTGCAGTTTAAATAAATTCTCCAGTATCCATAGAAGGATCCATCCACCTAAAGATTCCAGCCGTAAAAACACGTTAATGCAGACTCCAGTTGATCTAAATTGCCATTCGACCAGCAAGCCTGCTTTCTGATATCCTTTTGTCTATGGCTGCATCAACAGAGCTCATCTGGAACATGCAACAACAGTAGTGACGATCAGATGGGAACCATAACTACCAATCACTAGGACATAGCATATATTTAAAAGCTTCATCCTACGATGGAGATACCAAACTTTGTGAAAGAAGCTGACCTGGGCCAAAAGCCTGTGTTCACTGTTCGACCATAAAAATAAATTGCAAGGATGCTACAAATATAAAAATTCTGTTGGGTATCATCTTGTTCTATTCATACCCCCAGCTTCCAGTTTAAGCACTGGGAGAGTGAATTACACAAAATCAAAATGCAGATTACAAGAGCTGATATATACACACTGTTCTTAACTGAAAATGATGCTAGGATGAATAATCCTCGAGTCATTCCAGCAAGCTTGTCAAAATAGTAATAAACTACCAGCATAAAAATATGCGTATACCTACTTGAATCTTTTGACGTCCACACTGTAGGTGGCAATGGCATGCAAACCAGAGCATCCAGGTAAAAAAAAATTATTAATCATGCCCATCCAACGAAAGCAAATGGAAGTCAAAAGTTATCCAGTTAATAGACACATAAATCACCTTTCACTAACTGCTCTATTTTCTTGAACTAGGGCAAAAATATGGAAATTATATAGAAAAATACCTCTTTAAATAGGTAACAGCGCGTAAACAATGGTATCTGAAAACATGGAACATAAAACCTACCCATCTCGTTAGATGTGCAAGCCAACTCCAAAGGTTAAAGAGGTAGTTTTAACTTACCTGGCTAGTTACATCAGGAACCTGATACTTCGCTGATGACATCCTTCTTTCCTCCTAAATGAAGTAACCAAATTATTATAATGGATAACAATTAATGACTACAGAGTTCAGAACTTCAGACTAACATTGGGGAAAAACTTCACACACAACATACCATGGACATCGCCTCATCGTCCCAAACTAAATAGACCTCATTCACAGCTGGTTGGTTTGCAGGAGCTTTGTTTGCAATTACAGGGGGAGGTCCAATGGAAGGACCACTGGTGTTTGGACCAGAGGCATAAGAATGTGAATTGACCACTGTCCCGCCTACAGTAAATATGATAAATTATATAGCAGTTACAACAACTATCCATAAAACAGTTCACACACCACAAAAAAATGAAAATAATGAATTATAAACCAACTCATGGATTTGAAACCACCCCTAGGCAAAACGATCGTAACCGCAAAGGTTACCCCCCATCAAAGGCAAATGCCCCTCCCTGCTGGATCCCCTAAAAAAACAAAACAGAAGGAAAAAGCAGCACTTAAACATGGCAGAACTAAGACATGGATAGCACTTGCAATTAGACTAAGATGAACATTATTTGCACCCCATTTTCTTTTCACCCCGATCTAAATAAACCCCAGTTAAAAATATAACAATATTGAGTACACCCCTTTTTGTGTTTTCTGAAAAGTCACACTTTACACCCCAATGCATAACAGAACAGGAGTCTCTGCAGCATTTCATCAAACACCTTGCCTGCAACTCATATTTGTACTAAATTGGCCTAAATTCTCCAATGCCTTAGCCACACAATCATGAACCCAGCAACAATAAACATCAAAGATATATATAAAACAAGGAGCAGAGATCCAGAAACAACAGGGCATCAAATCAAAACGTTGTAACCAGTATTATTCTCATTTGAGATCATGGGCAGTGTCACTAATCTAAGATCTATAAGCATTGTCACCAAAGCATATCACAAGCCTACGTCTTGTTTTTGATATAGATAAGACTAAGTATTGTTACCAGTCAAGATACACCAAAGAAGTCTAGCTCACTACCTCATGACCATGTATGCCACACCCATATGGCATATCCCAGTAACCATATACCCACACCCAAGTAAAACATAGGATCAAACATCTACACCCAATGATACCCTTAAAACCAGAAATGTTTTAAGAAAAAAATCATCTCACCTTTCCACTCCAAAAGGGATCTTAAGAGAGAAGAAAAATCATCTCACCTTTCCACACATCGCTCACCTCTCCAACCATGTTCAGATGATACATTTTGCCCAATAAATACCTACCCCACTTGGCCACTCCAATCAGAAGACCTGTTGAAGTCAGAGTTTGGAGAAATTTTAGTTATTTTGATGGATTCGCTGGAAATCAGTGAGGAGTGACCGAGTGAGTCTCTGTCTTCAGGTTAGGAGAGAAGGAGGGAAGAGGTGGTCGCTGTGGCCATCGAAGGTTGTTAGGTCGGGGTGGGTCTCCGTCTTCAGCTTGGTGACGAAGAAGGAAAGAAAAGAGGAATTTGGCTTGAGAATGATAGGGTTCTGTCTTCAGCTTGGTGACGAAGAAGGAGAGGAGAAGAATTTGGGTTGAGAATGATAGGGTCAGTGGAGTGTTGAGAGAGTAGGTTTTTTGCAACATTATTGGGATGTACTTAGTAAAGTGCGGGGTGCAAATAATGTTCATCTTAGACTCATGTGTGCATACTAAAGTCGAATGCCCCCACCCCCAAGTAAAGCTGGATTTTCCAAAAACACAAGGGGAAAGAATCACTTGAGCAAGGGAGAACTAACAAATGACAACCACAAAGTTTCCAACCAACAGATGGGACAGCCAATGTAATTAGTGGTTTCATGTGTGCTTACGATATAGACTGAAAGCATGGATGGTAATTTCAAAACAAAGAACTGAAAGAATTGTACAAGTAGCCAATGATAGAGACCAAAATGCCTCTTAGTATATATTTACGTGAACAAATGATTAAAATCATGTGCTATAACATAAGACCTACAATCGAAATAAAAAAATGAAAATACACAACACACACAAGATTCAGTGAAATAGAAAGGTCAAAGCACGTGAAGAGAAGAACTAATTACTACTATCATAGGTACAAGACTAGGAAGCACCGACTCGGATGCGGGGACACGGGATGCGGATGTGGGGACGCAGGGATTTGCAAAATCTCAAAGAATCCTGTTTTGAGTGCGGGGGGACTCGGCAAATAAAAAATATTTAAATATATTTTATATAGAATAAATATTGAGATATAGAATAAAATAAAGCAACATATGAGTGACTTGAGATATTCATATGACTGAGAATTGAGAGGCCCACAACCAGACTTTAACAAACCAAAGCCCATATGAGAAGACCCAAACACAGATCTGGTCCCACATGAGAAATAGCACAGCTGTGGGCAAATGAGGCCCCAATCCATTGAAAGAATAGAAGGTCCCAGAGGAATCGCGATGGAAGCCATGGGAGGAAGACAATGAGCAGAATCGCGATGAAAGCCATGCGAAGAAACAAAGAACTGATTTGCACTGCTCACCTCTCTATTCTATTCTTTGATGGCAGAATTCATGCCATAAAAAAAATGATGGCAGAAGCACACACTACACAAGTCGATGGGAGGAGAAGAGGAGAGGTGGGAGAAGAGGAGATCGATCACATACCTGAGATTCAACCTCGAAAGCGACGACGCAGAGAATAAGAGCAACAGAACAGGTCGAGGTCGCGATTTAGGGCTGCTTCGAGGATGAGGTTGCGATTTAGGGCTGGAAGGAGAAGTTTCAGAGCATTTAGCGATTTAGGGCTAGGTTTGCATGGAAGGAAAAGCTACAGCCTTGGTCGCGACTGGTTTTAAGTGAAAATACGAGTCGCTGCGCGTCGACTACGAGTCAGAGGTGAATTGATGGTCTGTTGACTGTTCAGACGCGGGATGACCACGTCTTAGCCATATTTCTACGCGTCCTCCACGTGGGCGCACTGAGTGCGTATGTGACGCGGACTCGGCACCCATTTTGCCGAGTCCATGCTTCCTAGGTACAAGATATACAAAACTGAAATGCATCTATTTAACAAATTTAACCATATTTGAGTGGAGAAAGACATTTCGACACCACGAGGCACGAGTATTGTATTTTCTCAATAAATCACATCTCGCTTCAAGAGAGAGAGAAAAAAATTCCATAGCATAAAATAAGAGAGAACGGATTATTCTAATCAGAGCAATTCCACAGCAGATGTAACCATTTATCAGCACCAAATGCAACCCCAAAACATACTTAGCAAAGATTTGTCGAAAATTTCTGAGTAAATTTAATCTTAGAAAATCCTTCCCTTTTGTAATCAACCATGACAAAAATTGTAAGCAAAATACTTAGGAAAAATCACTTCATCACAGTAATTAAAAATTCCAATCAAACCTGAAATGCTTGGGCCATTGAAGCTGCTTGTCATTTGGGGGTTTGCTCCAGCATGTGCATTAGTTAAGGGATTAACTTCTGCTGCAGCAATTGGTGAATTATTTGTTGAAGCCAAAGAAGCAAAAAAAGGTAGACTTTGCGTCACTGAAGTGCTACTAACAACTGGAAACAAAGGTTGCGATACAGGAACAGGTGGCATGGACACTGGCAGTCCAGGCGGGCCTACTTGTGAAGGTTGGAGAGAAGATGATAAAGATGTAGGTAGAGGAGGCCTCATGTTTTGTACAGGAAACAATGGCTGCCGAGCATATCCCACAGGGGTAACTGAAAGTGCTGGATGTTGTGGAAACCAAGGCTGTGTCCGAGGAGGAACTGGCCAACCAGTAGGAGGCATGGGTACTGCAGAGTTGTAACTGTGACCGAGCAATAAAAATGGAATGAGCCCTTGCGAATGATAAAAAAGAAATTATCAAGGAAGGAGACCAAGGGGGTAATACCCTTGTACAGAAAAGAGTATGACAACGAATCTATAACATTCAGCATCATATTATTTATAACTACATTACCAGTATGGCAGAAAGCCAGAAACGAAACAAAGACAACCGTGTATCCCTTATAGTCCACAACGAAGATGCAATAAGTTAATCACTTTCTTCCTTTCCAATGAGATAATAAAATGAGGTAACTTAGGAACCATCTAAAACAGTTAGAACAGGGAAGTCTAGCTTCTATGGAGGAGAAGATTTTTTGTTTTTTGGATTTGGGCCATTTGCCAAATTGAGATTTTTAGCACCGAGTCTAGTGTAATCTCCAACTGAGGTAGAATTCACTATATTTTCAAAAATTAAGTCCCTGATTGTTTTCTTTTAAATTAATTGTTTAGTATAATTCTTTTGTTAACGTTTAGAGCAATAAAGTATGTGTAACAGTATAGATAGATTTCTGAAATTCCTCCCAGAAACAATCTTCTTTGTTTCAACTAATGCTTTAATGTTCTTGAAATCCTTAGGCTCCAAGGTCAAATCCCACGTCCTTCTAAACGGAAAATGTCATATCCTAATCCATCATGAGATGATTATGGCAAAACATAAAATGTAACCTGTTAGGATTAGGAGGAGTCCAGGTACTTACAAATATACATCCATACAAAACATTGATTGACGCAGCATTATATTTGTTGATCAAGAAAGGTTGACCAAACTTTCTTGTTGCTCTTTGCTTTCTCAATAAGGATTAAGGTGTCCATTGAATAACTAAAGACAGGCCCTCCTATTTTCTAGATCAAAAAACTCTGAGACACATCTGCCAACCAAGCATCAAGAGAACCCTAAAATGTCTTGGTTGCCATAAGCATACTCAATACAAGGAAAAGGATCTGGTAACTCAAATTCTTTAACCATATTTTGGTAATGGTTTTGATAACTTCAAATTCCAATGTGATTTCAAAATCTAAAAATGTTAGAATCCTAGTGATACGTGGTTTGTCCAATGAATGCGAAATGAAATTTCTATAGATAAAATTCAAAAGAAAGCATCACACGATGTCATGATCGTAATGAAAAAGGACAATGATGGTGATCAAAAATAGAAACAGTGTCAATCTTCCAATTGAGTGAACATGATAGCAAAAAGGAAATACAAGAAACAAGCTAGAGTTCCTATTCCCAAACACCTAACAGCAGCATGTGTGAGAAAGAGCATAATTAGACAGAAAACTTACACTGACGGTATTGCCCCTACGTTTGGTGCATGGGGATATGCAACACCTAATTGTCCAGGAACTACACCCCCGACAAGCTGAGTAGTTGGAACCTGCACTTTGGATGCTTTTGCTGGACCTTCTTCTGCAAAGATTTACCAATTGTAAGGACATAAATATGACTGTACCTTAAATGCTTACCTTTGCTATATAGGGTTAAGATTTACCATCTCTACCTACTCTCATAAGATATTCAGAATCAGCACAGAGGCAATTGGAACAATTGAAATCAACATAAACCACTGAAGCATTAACCTCTCTTAACTGTTTCCAGAAGTAAAAATAAAATTGGATGATTATATGGAAGCAATGAAATAACCTTTCCACCTCCAAATATTGCACAGATACTAAAGTAACCCAACAGTGGCACTTGCAGTGTATTTTTAAACAGAAGTGCAGGACATGTCAAGCAAGCTAGATCTTGATGGTTCTTTCCATTACCATTCCATGGCCAAAGGGCCATTTTTTAAAAAAGTCAGTTCAAAATAAAGTAGCAGGCCATGCTCTACTACCCCATGCACACACACCAAAAAGTAATGGGGATAGTGGGGAACCCCGCATTCACAAAGTTGAGGTTCTCTCTAGCAGCATTGTATGAGAACCAGATAGGAACCTGAAAGAAACCCATGAAAAGTAGGGAAAACCTGAAACAAAACTTGAGCAACATATGAGCCCATTCATATATTCTTTAGAAGCCAACATCTTTGGAAAAAGACAAAACGTCCCGTAAACTGCCTTAATATTGATAAGGTATGACAAAATGGCCAAGCAAGATCAGAAACAAAAACACAGCCAAGTATTCAAGTCCACCAACTACTTTACACGTAAATTAAGGAAGGAGCCAATCCCAGAAATATAAGAAAATGATCAAGGAATTGTCCCCTATGTTTAAAGTGCTTCCTGTCTTTGAAGAATGGAATAAATTTGACCAATGCAGCAAGTCCTAATATCAACGATACACCAAATTCCATCACAAATAACACAATTCTTGAGAGGGTTTCAAGTTCAAGAAAGTAATTCAAAAACCAGAGTTCAATACAAGAACTACGCAAATCAAAAGGTAACGAAAAACCTGGTTTGTCGCATGCGTGAATTAGATACTCTCACTCGAAAAGGTCTCTAGGTCGAAAATAGATGAATCTATCCATAGTAAACAAAAAATCACAGTCGATCCAGACAATATAGAAAGTAACTGATTAGTTGATAAATTTCCAACCCACCTTCTTCTCCATGGTGAGCAGCCAAGACATCTTGAGGAATTCCTTGCATCCCATATATCTCAATTTCCGTTGATTCTCTGCCAGGTTTTGCATTGGGAACCCTGATAAAAAATTACCATGATCAAAAAGATCCGTAATGCAAATAATGCAAACACAAACAACACAAAATGTCTTTTTTGTGTTTGAAAGCAAAACAGCACAACATGCCTGATGCCATACATTAGGAAAATTTATATATTATAGCTCTGCTAATTCATAACGATCATTGAAAATAAAAAGTCAAGTCCATAAGGAAAAGAAAAGGTAAAACAGAAGGCTTAAGATATTTTCATACTTCTTAATCCATCAACTTTCATAAAATAAACCCCATCGTGTAATTACCCCATGAAATGATCATATACTGAACCGTCCACAGGAATTAACAGCCCTTGTACACATTTACCAATGGTTTATGAATTGGATACATATGCAGTATACACCTTTCAATAAAACCACTCACCAATCAATATCGTATCTACACTAAAGAGCTAATCTTTGTATATTTAAAGTTATATACAAATACAATCCCCTTTTGCGATTTACTACAAATAGCCATAAGCCAGAGAAGCCAAAATCAAGCACAAAAGAAGATTGTAGAATTAAATATAGATAATTATGTACACGAACGCACAGCAAAGATTAGGGTTTTAGGAGAGAGGGATTACTTGGTGACGTTCTCTTTGTGGACCTGAAGGACGTGGATAGCCATTCCACTGGCAGTTGAAAGCTTTTTGTGGCAGACATGGCACTTGAAGTGCTTCGCTTTCTGGTGCTGCACCAGGATCTTCTCGTCGTCGAATTCACGATCGCAGTAATAGCACCACATCTTCGAAGATGCTCTCTTCTTCTTTTTTCCCATCTTACGTCGCCCGCTTTTCTTGAAATCACTCTTATTACCCTCGTCTACTACTACCTCTTGTTCTTCGTCGTCTTCTTCGATTCTTCCCGATCAAATCCCGGAGGTAAATTAGGGTTTCCGTCTGGTACTCTGTAGCCACTGTGATCTGTTTAATATAAATATTTAATTTTGCCTTTTGTTTTCCTATTACAGAAAATTGGGAGTGCCGAGTCATTGGTGGGGCTGATTTGGATGAAATGTGACGGTGCTGATAGCAACCACAATGGTGTTTTTGTTTTCCAGAAAATTGGGAGTGTCTAGTCTTTGGTGTGGCTGATTTGGATGAAATGTCATAGTGCTGAGAACTACCACAATGGGTGACTTTTTATTAGGGCATGGGTAATATATGAAAATTTATGTTTTGTTAATATGATTGTATTGGAAATGTGTTTTGTTAATGTGATTGAGATAAAAAAATGTATTAGTACGATAGTTTAAATTTATTGACTTGATTTTTGTGTGATAAAAATAGAACTCAATATTGATTTAAAAGTAAAAATGTGAGTTTGTGTGAGATGTAAATCCTATTTTGAGTCAATATTGAGGTATGTAATGTTTCATCCCCTTATATTGCGGCAATTAGAAAGAGACCAACAAATAGACTTTATAATGGGTCAAGAAAAATCTACTTTTTGTCTTCCATGCCCAAACAAATACAAACCATTGCATTTGCTTCAACTGCTGAGATTACTAAATGCCACGAAGATAATTAATATAATTTGAATTTTTTTTTTGAAACTTTAAACAAAACAGAAGAGAAAAGTTGGGAGTAGATAAAAGGAATAGATAGGAATTTATGGGAGTAGATTGTGCTATTGTGGGACAATAGAAGGGGAAAGTTGAGAGTAGACAAATGACAAAATAACAATAGATTAGTAACTAATTGAATATATAAATATGATATATTCAATTCATAATGAATGTGGGGAATTTATTTAAAAGGTTGTGGGAAAATATTAATATCAAATAAGCTTATGAAAATTGCCCACAAATATTTTTTAAAAATTAGAAAATTTGATGAAATATACACGCGCATCGCGTATGAAACCCTGATTTGCAAATGTATAAAGAGGAAGCTCTAAGGAGATATTATCTCCTTGTGACACCTAAACTCCAACATATTTTGTTAGGAGTCCACGTGGACTCCTAAGATTTCCTTATTCCTTTTTGCAAGCTTTAAGAGATTTTGAAAGCAATTAATTCAAAACATATAAAGTATTTTGTAAAATTTCTAGGCTTTGTGCAAGTCTTAAGGGACTTTGAAAACAATTAATTCAAAATATATAGAGTATTTTGTTAGGAGTTCACATGGACTACTAAAATTTATCTATTCCTTTTGCAAGGCTTAAGAGACTTTGAAACAATTAATTCAAAATACATTAACGAATATTACAAAGGTGAAATATATAATACATGAAGTATTGTTATCAATTTCTTAAAAATGAAACCATTCATTTATTTTATACCCATTTTTTTATTATTTCTTTTGATAAGTCATTATTCGTATTTATTTGTTACTTGACTTAAATACATAACTATATATATGATTAATGTTATATGAATGAAAGTGGATGTATTATGTTTTAAGAAAAATTATAAACTGGAATTGACCACAGAAGAGCAATTTATTGAAGAAAACTATTTGACTCCCCACGTGAAGACCTGATCACATGTATTATGATTAGGACTTCTACAAACGGTTGCGGTTGGTTCTTCTCAGTGATAAATTTGTTTTATGGAAAGAACCCATACGTCGTGTGTGAACCCGACTTATTTTGTTTTTCAAATTCATGTTATGTATGCATACTTACTCATTCGTGTCACCTAAATTTTTTTAGATACGGCTGAGCACAGCGCCTGCTTCATATAGTTTCTTCATCAAAACTACTTCACACCACTAGACTGCCACCACAATACCCTTGGGAGCATGGGCCTTAATAGAGAGACAGGCCCAAGAGCAAAAGAACCAAAACAAATCAAAAATCAAGGCCCAAAACGTAACAGGGTAAAACTCAATAAGGAGATTCAGTTCTTAAGATAAAAGCTAAACTACACAACTTAAGACAAAATTACATAAACATGGATCCAAATTCTCCATGAAGAGAGCAGCCACATCACTTAGCAACATGATTTGTAACAGTGTCTCTATAAGTAGAAATTTCAATGTTCATTGTATTGTTCTTTTGTGGAATTTCTCTGCCTGGAACATTTTGATGTTTCCTAGACTTGAGAACCTTGACATTGCTACCACTACAAGAAAATAATTTTTTATTGAATATACAGTTTGCAACGGAATTTTTACAAGTTTTCGTCGCTAAATTTCATTGAAATTTAAAGTCCTGTCTCAAATTGTGACATGAATTCCTATCAACTTTAGTGACGGAATTTTCAACGACATGTAGGAACAAATTTAGCGACGAATTTTAATTTCGTCACTAAATTCTATATTTTGACACCAACTTTAGAAAATCTCACTTTTTCTGGCACAAATTAGCAACGGAATCATATTTTCGTCACAAAAGTAGCGACGAAAACGAAATTCCGTCGCTAAATTATATCTTTTGACACCTAACCCTAAGAAAATCTATTTTTTCTGACATAAATTTGAGACAAAACTAAATTCCGGCGCAATTTTAGTGATGTAATATGGTTTTTGTCGCTAACATTTAATTGTCATAACAATATCAATTTTTATCGACAAAAATCAGCCACGGAATTTAGTTTCTGTCGCTAAATTCTATCTTCTAACTATCGTCAGAAAATATACTTTTCTCGACACAAATTTAGCGATGGAATACATTATTCCATCCTTAAATTAGCAACGCTGCAAATTCCATTGCAAACTTAGTGACAAACTTTTATTCTGTCACAAATTTGGTCGCTAATATGCATTTAATGTCATAAATATTTTTTTGTTTCTCGTTCTGACTTCGTTTGCTCATTTCTCTCTTTTGTTCATTCTCTTCTTCTTTTTCATCTTCCTTGCTGCTTCTTTCTCCTTTCATAATGGATGTGCCTAAGTCTCCTACATGGATTTACAATAGGGTTGGACCCAATCGAGTGAGACCTAGCGATAAGTTTTGTAGTGGGGTTGAGGAGTTCATTACTTATGAGTGTAGAAATAATCCACGATTTATAGACATAGGAACAATAAGGTATCTATGTGTAAGTTGTAAATGCACAAGATTTTAGTGGTTTGATGATATAAGGGTGCACTTATATAGAAAATGTTTTCAGCTTAGATATTATTACTGGACACCTCATGGCGAAGAAATGATTGAAATCTCCCTTATGGCGACTTTTGATGTGCAAATAGATACTACAAATTATTATTGGCAAGATAGTAATCGTGCTAATTTTAATCTGTATGAGCAGATGGTGATGGATGTTGTTGGACCGTCAATTGGGGATGAGCTCTTACAAGAAGAGAATAACAACCAACACTATGTGGCTCGTTTGTGGTTATTAGTAGTTATGGCGTTAATTCTCTTTTTTTGGGAGTTTTCTCTTATTGTTATTTGTTTGACTAATCTTAGGGTATGCTGCTTGTATTGTGTATGTATTTTACTTGATAAAAATATTGAATTGTCTATTTATAGAATTTGTTTTTATTGCATTTTATTTCTTGGAGTCATGCAATGCATACTTGACTAGAATCTTCTCCTAGGTCTTTCATGTTAAACTGATTGGATAACCATATCTTGATCACTGATAAAGTTACAACATAATTTTTTATGAGCAAGATCTCATCCGTAAAGAATTAAGAACACAATTTTCCCATTGTCTAATCTCTTGTATACACATGGTTCATCAGGGTTCTCATCAAATCTGTAGGATTTAATCGTATGATCGAATCGAATGTTTCAAGATCTAGATGCTTGGGTAAGTCTATAAATGGACTTCTTAAGCTTGCAAACCGTATTTTGCTGACGTTTAGCAATGAATATAGTGGGTTGCATCATATAGATATTTTCGTCTAAATGGCCATTGAGGAAAGCCGTCTTGACATCCATTTTTCATATCTCATAATCGAAATGAGCTGATATTGTAATACCCCGAACTTCCTTTCTTTTAGAAATTAGGTAGGACCAACATGTGTCGAATATGTGTACATATATATATAATCATTAGAAATTAATACCGAGTGATTTGGGGGTGTACGAGTGGTTTTAAAACTGAAATTTTTGACTACAGAGGTAACCATCCGGATAGTTATAGAAGAAACTGAAACAAAGTGAGTTTTAGGCATAGGTGTCCGGACACCTCCCTCCCTAAATCTGCACCCCGAAATTTGGTTTAAAATACCCATTTTCGTGATTTCTTTCAAAATACCAGACCTAAACAAATCGTAAACCTCATTTTCTCTCAAATTTCCTCCCTCCCATCAATCTAAGATCATCAACCAAGGTAAGATTACCGTCTTTCAAGTTGTTTCAAGTTAGATTCCTAACTTCTCTCTCTAGCTTACATATTCTTAAATCCCTTTCTTTGTTCTAATCTTTCAAGGTTTGAACCCACACTCAAATCCATGGGTTCCTACATCATTTGAGGTCTAAAGGAAGCTTGAATCCCTTCCCTCTACTTGTTTCTACAACCTTGGTAAGTTTCTTAAACCTAAAAGATAGTATTTAAAGATTGGGTGATTTGGGATTCTAGGGTTTCATGGGTTTTGTAGATTTGGGGGAAATTCTTTAAATTAGATGAAATTAGTGATCTAATAGGTTGATTTAGACTTGTTTATGGTTATATTGTTAGATTCTATTAAGGATTGGAGTAGCACGCTTGAGTAGGTGAAGTTCAAGAATTTGGGAAGTTTTGGGTAAGAGAAGATAATGAGTTCTTGATTTATTGGATTAATTTGTGTTAGATATGTGCAATTGAAGTTGTTTGTATATTGATTGGAGGATGAGTTTATCGAATAATAGGTTGGTTGAGGCCGGGAAAAGTCAAGGTTGAGTATTGATTTACATAGCTAATTTTTGGAGCGCGAGGTAGGGAAATTCCACCTTTGTTATTCTCTTGAATATGTTATCCTATTACGAATGTTTCCCTTTCCCAATGTTCATTAAAATTGGTTCTCGCCTTAATTGCACCTAAGGGAGAACAACCCCACTTTGTGATATCCTTATTGTATGATTTGAATTATATTGCATACCCTACTTGTTCAATCTTCCATTGAGCGTGATTTACTCTTGAACATGCATCATGTAGTAGTATATATATATATATTTAGGTTGTATGTATACCCTATTGCATAACCATGTTGGACATGCATTGTAATTGCATGGAAGATGTCGGGTATGGACCAGTATATCTCCTAGTTGTGATTGATGTGAAATGTGGAATGTCGTTGGGCCGTTCAGGTTCCCATGACTACGGGAATGTCGGTGGGCCAAGTTAGGATCTCGTATGGTGTGGTTATCTACTTGTGTTTGGTGTACATGATGTTAGCTATCATATTGTTGCATTTGTGCATTTCTTTAATATTTCAGCCTTATGTTGTTCACTTACTCTTTATTATTCTCTACTGGGCCTTTCGCTCACCCTTTTCTTTCTCCTATTCCCTCATCGCAGATGAGTCTAGTTCCGGTACCAGGGTCGCGGATCATGAGGAGGGTGCGTGACATTGATGGACCCCTGAAGAGTGATAGGACTAGATAGTTCTAAACTTTGATATATGTTATTACTATTTTGTCGTATCTATGTTTCTTAGTTGAGACATTGTGTGATATCCCTATTCGATGATAGGGTGGACGGTAGGGAGGGTACTCCTTGTGATCGGGACTCCCGAACCGGGTTTGTGGACTTCGTGTCCTGACGATTTCTTATGTTTGCTGGATTGCTATTTGTGTTGGATGTTGATTATATATGTTGTTGTGTGAAGAAATTATGTGTGACTGTTAGGTGGCCTGAGGCCCTGCTTAGAATTGAGAATTTAAATTGTGATATGAATTGTTAGATGGCTGGAGGCCTTGCCTAGGTTGTGAATATATTTGTAAAATTGCTGCGTGTTACTTCAGGTTGGCATCCTCCGTATTATGGGGAGGTGCTGTCAAAATTTTTGGGTGATCTAATGATTGAATTAATTAGGAGATTGATTAAGAGGATACCAAAAGTAACGCATCCCAGGTCGGGGCGTTACATTTTGGTATCGGAGCCAGGTTATGAAATATAGGATCTGTGTATGGGTCCAGGGAAGTATGTATAGTATGTTAGTGAGTCTCCAGGCCATGTCGCGACCTCCACTGATTCGGTATGTATTCTTTCTCCATAAACTCTTGTTTGAGTTGATAGTTGAATTTCATTATCTGTAGTGATGCAAATGGATACTCGTAGGACGACTCAATTTTCTCGTACTGCGGAGGCCCCTAGTGTCGAGGGCAAGCGAGGGAGACCGAGAGGCCGAGGTGGTAGGACGACATGTACTACTAGGCATACTTCCAGTACATAAGAGTCGGTACCTGATTCTGATACAGGGACACGAGAAGAGGGGATGATACAGGATGTGCCATATACGGGGAGTGGTCAGCATACGAGGACCACGATTGTTCCACTAGGGCAAAGGTGTTATTTGATTCAGGAGTTACGACATCATTCATTTCTGCGTCCCTTGCACGTGCATTGAGTTTGAAAATCTCTCCAATGAGGCGAATGTTTACGGTAGACACCCCTTTTTGGCATTTCACCTCATTGGAGGGTGTAGTTCTTGATTGTGTGTGTCGGTTTGGTAGTATAGCCTTAAAGGTTGATTTGTATGTCTTAGACTTCAAGGATTTTGATGTAATCCTTGGAGTAAATTGGTTAACAAAGCATCATGCGTTGATGGACTTTTGGGAGAGGAAGGTCACTCTTAATGTACCGGAAGGAGGGGTGATATAGTTACACGAGTCGAAGGGTGTTCCATGTCCTCACTTCATGGACAATCCTTCATATCAAATTTGTAGAATCACAAGTTTGATTACATCGGCACCTAGGGGTGATATAGCTACTCCGACACGTGTGGTAGAAGAGTACATGGATGTATTTCTGGATGAGTTACCTGGATTACCACCGAAGAGGGAGATTGACTTTACCATTGAGTTGCATCCAAATGTTAAGCCAATTTCGATTCCACCAAATCGGATGGCTTCGGCAGAATTGAAGAAATTCATGACTCAATTGGAAGAGTTGCAAGATTTGGAGTTTATTAGACCGAGTGTGTCCCCGTGGAGAGCACCGGTATTGTTCGTAAAGAAGAAAGCTGGCTCGTTATGGATGTGTATAGATTATCGGCAATTAAATAAGGTTACGGTAAAGAACATGCATCCGTTGCCACGGATAAATGATTTGTTTGATCAATTGAGAGGTGCTAGTCATTTCTCTAAGATTGATTTATGTTCGGGGTACCACCAATTGAGGATTAGAAATGAGGATATTTCAAAGACGACATTTAGGACACGATATGGCCATTATGAGTTTTTAGTGATGCCATTTGGGTTGACAAATGCTCCGACGGTGTTTATGGATTTGATGCAAAGGGTCCTTCGTCCATTTTTGGATAGATTTGTGGTCGTGTTCATTGATGATATTTTGATTTATTCTCAAACGGTAGAGGAGCATGAGGAACACTTGAGGTTAGTGTTGCAAACGTTGAGAGAGAATCAATTATATACTAAGTTGAGTAAATGTGAGTTTTGGGCTACGGATGTGAAATTCTTAGGCCATGTGATTAAGCAAGAGGCCATTGCGGTAGATAACTCTAAGGTTGAATCCGTGTTGAATTGGGAGAGACCTAAGAATGTTTCGGAGATTAGGAGCTTCTTGGGATTAGCGGGGTATTATAGGAGGTTTATCCAAGACTTTTCGCGTGTTGCCGCACCTATGATGCAACTCACGCGGAAAGGTATACCATTTATGTGGTCAGATGAGTGTGAGAAAGCTTTTAAGGATTTGAAGGGTAGGTTGACATCTCCACCGGTATTAGTGGTTCCGGAGAGGAGTGTAGGATACCAAGTGTATTGTGATGCTTCCGGAGTGGGGTTGGGTTGTGTGTTGATGCAAAGAGATAGGGTAGTGGAGTATGGTTCTAGATTGTTGAAGATACATGAGAAAAACTATCCAGTTCATGATTTGGAGTTGGCGGCAATTTTATTAGCCTTGAAACAATGGAGGTATTATCTTTATGGGGAGAAATTTGAGGTCTTTTCGGATCATAAGAGTCTTAAGTATCTATTCACCCAAAGAGAGTTAAATTTCCGACAAAGGAGGTGGATGGAGTATTTAGAGGACTATGACTTTAGTTTACAATATCACCTAGGTAAGGCAAATGTGGTTGTGGATGCATTGAGTAGAAAGCATAGAGTTTCTAGTTTGTTTTTACATGAGTGGGAAATTATAGAGACAATAAGTCAATTTGGTTTGGAGTTGCAAAGTGTAGAGGAAAGGGTGTATTTGGGTAGTATGACTTCTAGACCAATATTGATTCAAAAGGTGATGGATGCACAAAATGGGGACCTGATTTTTGATACATTTGAGGAGGACTCCGGATGGATTCGAGGTGATGATGGAGGTGTGAGGTTTACGGGAAGATTGATAGTACCCGATGACAAGGAGCTACAAGAGTAGATCTTGAAAGAAGCACACCATTCTCAATTTGCTATGCATCCCGGAAGCACGAAGATGTACCAAGACTTGAGAAGAAACTTTTGGTGGAGAGGCATGAAGGCCGATGTAGCTAGATTTGTGGCAAGATGTTTGACATATCAACAAGTGAAGGCGGAACACCAAAGGCCGACGGGTTTGTTACAACCCCTACCGGTGGCACAATGGAAATGGGAGATGATCACTATGGACTTTGTGACAGCGATGACACTTAAGCAAAATGATACCGTTTGGGTGATAGTCGATAGATTGACCAAATCAGCTCACTTCCTACCGGTGAACAAGATGGACACTTTGGAGTCATTGAGTACATTGTACGTGTAGGAGATAGTGCGACTCCACGAAGTGCCACTATCTATCGTGTCGGATCGAGACCTGCGATTCACGGGTAGATTTTGGGGTAGTTTGTAGGAGGCCTTAGGGACACAGTTGGATTTCACTACGCCATATCACCCGCAGAGTGATGGGCAAAGTGAGAGGACTATCCAGATTTTAGAGGAAATGTTGCGTGCTTGTGTGGTAGATTTTGGAGGTAATTGGGAGAAATACCTACTTTTGGCAGAGTTTGTGTACAACAACTCATATCAGAGTAGCATCGGGATGACCCCATTTGAAGCACTTTATGGGAGGCCTTGTAGGTCACCATTGTGTTGGGCGGAGGTTGGAGAGAAAGTAGTATCGGGATCTGAAATGGTGAAGGAGGCGAGAGACGGAATTGAAAAGATTAGAAAAAGGTTGACCACGGCTCAAAGTAGGCAAAAGTCCTATGCGGATAAGAGGAGAAGGCCATTGGAATTTGCGGTTGGGGACAAAGTATTTTTGAAGGTTAGTCCACGACGAGGCATTCAAAGGTATAGCAAGCAAGGGAAATTGGCACCGTGATTTGTAGGTCCTTTCGAAATTCTTGAGCTAGTCGGACCGGTAGCCTATCGTTTAGCGCTTCCACCAAAATTGGCTAAGGTTCATAATGTGTTTCATGTTTCCATGTTACAAAAATATGAGCCGGATCCATCACATGTTTTAGATTGGACTACATTAGAAGTGGAGGAAGATGGAAGCTACACTCTTCAACCGATGAGGATTTTGGATCGAAAGGACAAGGTCACACGATCAAGTACCATACCTTTGGTAAAGGTCTTGTGGATGCATCATGAGATGGAAGAGGCGACTTGGGAGCTTGAGTCGAAGATGAAGGAGAAATACCCACATTTATTCACAAGTCTAGGTACGTTTTAAATTTCGAGGACGAAATTTTTTTAAGGGGGAAAGGATGTAATACCCCGAACTTCCTTTCTTTTAAAAATTAGGTAGGACCAACATGTGTTGAATATGTGTATATATATATATATATACATATATATACATATATAATCATTAGAAATTAATACCGAGTGATTTGGGGGTGTACGAGTGGTTTTAAAACTGAAATTTTTGACTACAGAGGTAACCGTTCGGACAGTTTTTAAAAGCCGTCCGGACAGTTATAGAAGAAACTGAAACAGAGTGAGTTTTAGGCATAGGTGTCCGGACACCTCCCTAAATCTGCACCTTGAAATTTGGTTTAAAACACTCATTTTCGCGATTTCTTTCAAAATACCCGACCTAAACAAACCGTAAACCTCATTTTCTCTCAAATTTCCTCCCTCCCATCAATCTAAGATCATCAACCAAGGTAAGATTACCCTCTTTCAAGTTGTTTCAAGTTAGATTCCTAACTGCTCTCTCTAGCTTACATATTCTTAAATCCCTCTCTTTGTTCTAATCTTTCAAGGTTTGAACCCAAACTCAAATCCATGGGTTCCTACATCATGTGAGGCCTAAAGGAAGCTTGAATCCCTTCCCTCTACTTGTTTCTACAACCTTGGTAAATTTCTTAAACCTAAAAGCTAGTATTTAAAGATTAGGTGATTTAGGATTCTAGGGTTTCATGGATTTTGTAGATTTGGGGGAAATTCTTTAAATTAGATGAAATTAGTGATCTAATAGGTTGATTTAGACTTGTTTATGATTGTATTGCTAGATTCTATTGTGGATTGGAGTAGCACGCTCGAGTAGGTGAAGTTCAAGAATTTTGGAAGTTTTGGGTAAGAGAAGGTAATGAGTTCTTGATTTATTGGATTAATTTTTGTTAGATATGTGCAATTGAAGTTGTTTGTATATTGATTGGAGGATGGATTTATCGAATAATAGGTTGGTTGAGGCCGGGAAAAGTTAAGGTTGAGTATTGATTTACATAGCTAATTTTTGGAGCGCGAGGTAGGGAAATTCCACCTTTGTTATTCTCTTGAATATGTTATCCTATTACGAATGTTTCCCTTTCCCAATGTTCATTAAAATTGGTTCTCGCCTTAATTGCACCTAAGGGAGAACAATCCCACTTTGTGATATCCTTATTGTATGCTTTGAATTATATTGCATACCCTACTTGTTCAATCTTCCATTGAGCGTGATTTACTCTTGAACATGCATCATGTAGTAGTATATATATATATATATATTTAGCTTGTATGTATACGCTATTGCATAACCATGTTGGACACGTATTGTAATTGCATGGAAGATGTCGGGTATGGACCCATATATCTCCTAGTTGTGATTGATGTGAAATGTGGAATGTCGTTGGGCCGTTCAGGGTTCCCATGACTACGGGAATGCCGGTGGGCCGGATCAAGATTCCATATGTGCTCGAAACACCATGCGATGATGCTGTTGGACTGTTCAGGGTCTCGATATGTGTAGGGATGCCGGTGGGCCAAGTTAGGATCTCGTATGGTGTGGTTATCTACTTGTGTTTAGTGTACATGATGTTAGCTATCATATTGTTGCATTTGTGCATTTCTTTAATATTTCAGCCTTATGTTGTTCACTTACTCTTTATTATTCCCTACTGGGCCTTTCGCTCACCCTTTTCTTTCTCTTATTCCCTCCTCGCAGATGAGTCTAGTTCCGGTACTAGGGTCGTAGATCAGGAGAAGGGTGCGTGACATTGATGGACCCCTAAAGAGTGATAGGACTAGATAGTTCTAAACTTTGATATATGTTATTAATATTTTGTCGTATCTATGTTTCTTAGTTGAGACGTTGAGTGATATCCCTATTCGATGATGGGATGGACGGTAGGGAGGGTACTCCGTGTGATCGGGACTCCTGAACCGGGTTTGTGGACTTCGTGTCCTGACGATTTCTTATGTTTGCTGGATTGCTATTTGTGCTGGATGTTGAGTATATATGTTGTTGTGTGGAGAAATTATGTGTGACTATTAGGTGGCCTGAGGCCCTGCTTAGATGTGAGAATTGATTGATGCTATGATTGTTAGGTGGCCTGAGGCTTTGCTTAGAATTGAGAATTTAAATTGTGATATGAATTGTTAGATGGCCGGAGGCCCTGCCTAGGTTGTGAATATATTTGTGAAATTGCTGTGTGTTACTCCAGGTTGGCATCCTCCGTATTATGGGGAGGTGCTGTCGAAATTTTTAGGTGATCTAATGATCGAATTAATTAGGAGATTGATTAAGAGGATACCAAAAGTAACGCATCCCGGGTTGGGCCGTTACAGATATGGCAAGAAGTATTCTGATGGACTTAAGTATGGCTACAGGTAAGAAAGTCTCCTCATAGTCTATACCCTCTATCTGAGTATAGCCTTCGCCACTAACCTAACTTTAAAGGTTTCAACCTTTTCATCTACTCCTCTTTTCCTCTTGTAGACCCATTTGCACCCTATGGGTTTTATTCCATCTAGTATGTCTACAGGATCCAACACTTTATTAGAGTACATGGACTCTAATTCAAATTCCATTGCTTTGTGCCAATGGTCAGCATCAACATCAGAAACTGCTTCTTCGTAACTAGTGGAATCTGGTTCAAGTTTGTCAGAGACTACCAAAAGTGACTCTCCAAAGTACATGAACCTTTCAAGAGATCGTGAGACCCTCCCACCATGACGAAGCTCTAGTGTTGCATCCAAAATTGGTTCTTCTATTTATTCATTCTCAATGTTTTCTGTTGGACCAGAAGTTGAACCATTAGAGTTTGTTCTTCAAGGATAATTTTTCTAAGTTCACCACTATTTATACAATCTTCTTCTAAGAATCTAGCATTCATGCTAACAAATACTTTCTGACTCTCAGGATTGTAGAAATAGCCACCACGAGTCTTTTTAGGAAATCCAACCCCATAGCATAACACAGATCTTAGTCCAAATTTAGTTGTCCTATCTGCCAGTACAAAAACTGGGCATCCCCAAACTTTTAGATTTCTAGGATCAGAATTGCATTCGATCCACACCTTATGAGGTGTCTTTCATACTGACTTAGACGATACTAAATTCAAGATGTGCATGGTTGTTTCTAGGGCATATCCCCACTACGACGAAGCTCTAGTGTTGCATCCAAAATCGGTTCAGCTATTTATTCATTCTCAATGTTTCTTGTTGGACCAGAAGTTGAACCATTAGAGTTTTTTTCTTCAAGGATAATCTTTCTATGTTCACTACTATTTATAAAATATTCTTCTAAGAATCTAGCATTCATGCTAACGAATACTTTCTGACTCTCAGGATCGTAGAAATAGCCACCATGAGTCCTTTTAGGAAATCCAACCCAATAATATAGCACAAATCCTGGTTTAAATTTAGTTGTATTATCTGCTAATACAAAAACTGGACATCCCCAGACTTTTAGATTCCTAGGATCGGACTTGGTCCGGTCCACACCTCATGAGGTATCTTTGATATTGACTTAGACGGTACTAAATTCAAGATGTGCAGGGCTGTTTCTAGGGCATATCCCTACTACAACGATTCAGCTATTTATTCATTCTCAATGTTTTCTATTGGACCATTAGTTGAACCGTTAGAGTTTTGTTCTTCAAGGATAATCTTTCTAAGTTCACCACTGTTTATACAATCTTTTTCTAAGAATCTAGCATTAATGCTAACGAATACTTTATGAATCTTAGGATTGTAGAAATAGCCACCATGAGTCCTTTTAGAAAATCCAACCTAATAGCATAGTACAGATCTTGGTTTAAATTTAGCTGTCTTATCTGCCAGTACGAAAATTGGACATCCCCTGACTTTTAGATTTCTAGGATTAGACTTGTGTCCGGTCCACACCTTATGAGGTGTCTTTGATACTAACTTAGACTATTCTAAATTCAAGATGTCCATGGCTGTTCATATCCCCACTACGACGAAGCTCTAGTGTTACATCCAAAATCGGTTCGGCTATTTATTCATTCTCAATGTTTTCTGTTGGACCAGAAGTTTAACCATTAAAGTTTTTTTCTTCAAGGATAATATTTCTAAGTTTGCTACTGTTTATACAATCTTCTTATAAGAATCTAGCATTCATGCTAATGAGTACTTTATGACTCTTAGGATTGTAGAAATAGCCACCATGAGTCCTTTTAGGAAATCCAACCCAATAGCATAGCATAGATTTTGGTTTAAATTTAGTTGTCTTATCTACCAGTACAAAAACTGGACATCCCCAGACTTTTAGATTTATAGGATCAGACTTGTGTCCGGTCCACACCTCATGAGATGTCTTTGATATTGACTTAGACGGTACTAAATTCAAGATGTGCACTACTGTTTCGAGGGCATATCCCCACTACGACGAAGCTCTAGTGTTGCATCCAAAATTGATTCGACTATTTATTCATTCTCAATGTTTTCTGTTGGACCAGAAGTTTAACCATTAAAGTTTTTTTCTTTAAGGATAATATTTCTAAGTTTACCACTGTTTATACAATCTTCTTATAAGAATCTAGCATTCATGCTAATGAATACTTTATGACTCTTAGGATTGTAGAAATAGCCACCATAAGTCCTTTTAGAAAATCCAACCCAATAGCATAGCACAGATCTTGTTTTAAATTTAGTTACCTTATCTGCCAGTACAAAAACTAGACATCCCCAATCTTTTAGATTTCTAGCATTAGACTTGCGTCCAGTCCACACCTTATGAGGTGTCTTTGATACTAACTTAGACTGTACTAAATTCAAGATGTGCATGGCTATTTCCAGGGCATATCCCCACTATGACGAAGCTCTAGTGTTGCATCCAAAATCAGTTCGACTATTTATTCATTCTCAATGTTTTCTGTTGGACCAGAAGTTGAACCATTAGAGTTGTTTTCTTCAAGGATAGTCTTTCTAGGTTCACCACTGTTTATACAATCTTCTTCTAAGAATCTAGCATTCATGCTAACGAATACTTTTTGACTCTCAGGATTGTAGAAATAGCCACCATGAGTCCTTTTAGGAAATCCAACCCAATAACATAGCACAGATCTTGGTTTAAATTTAGTTGTCTTATCAGCCAGTACAAAAACTGGACATCCCCGGACTTTTAGATTTCTATGGTTGTTTCTAGGGCATATCCCCAAAAAAGATTCAGGAAGAGTAGCATGGCACATCATACATCTTATCACATCTAGTAGAGTCCTGTTTCTGCTTTCTACTATCCCATTTTGTTGAGGTGTTCTGGGTGCAGAAAGCTTAGTAACAATTCCATTATTCATAAGGTATTGTTTATACTCATCTAGCATGTATTTGCCACCACAGTCAAATCGTATAGCTTTGATGCGTTTATCCAATTGGTTCTCCATGAAAGTTTTAATCTCTTTGAACTTGTCAAAAGCCTCAGACTTACGGCGCATTAGATAAATGCATCCATACCTAGAGTAATCATCAATAAATGTAATGAAGTATTCAAAACCTCATTGGGCTTGTATCGTTATCGGCCCACATATGTCTGTATGCACCAACTCAAGTAAATCATTAGCCCTAACGTCTTTGAACTTGAATGACCTCTTAGTCATTTTACCTTCTAAACAAAATCTACATTGTGGCATATTGTTCATATCTAATGGGTCGAGTGACCCATCATGAACTAGCCTGTTGATTCTTATATGGTTAATATGACCCAGTCGAAAGTGCCAAAGGGTTTCCTCATTAGATGTGACGTTTCTCTTTCAAGATTCAACATGCATAATATCACAATTATTACCAAAGTAGGAATTTAGGTGTAAATAAAATAGATTTCCATTCAAAGTTCCAGAGCATATTTCCTTTCCATATCTACTAATTGTAATATTAGAAAGGAAAAATAAATGATACCCTTCTAACATTAAAATTGAAATTGAAATTAAATTTCATTTAATATCCGGAACATAAAGGCAATTATTCAATGTTAAAATCTTATTACATCCAAAATATAAATTAACTATTCATACTTTAGTAGCTTCTACTATGACTTCTGAAGCAGTCCTCAAAGTGATCTCTCATTTATTAAACTTCGGTTTCTAGGAACCCCTGCAATGAATTGCAAACATGATTAGTAGCACCAGAGTCTACAACCCATGATACAATAGAATCAACCACTAAACAAGTCTCAATAAGTAAAATGTTACCCTCAGACTGCTTCTTTGCTAGAAGCTTTGGGCAATCACTTTTCCAATGCCCTTTCTGGTTGCAATGGAAGCATTTACCTTTCCCTTTCACAACCTTGCCCTTTTTCTTTGTCTTTGGGCCTTTGACAACAATGGTTTGCTTCTCATTGTTCTTAGGCTTTGGGCCCAGAAGTAGAAACCTTAACAAAATGGACTTGCTTCTCCTTTCCAATTATTTGCTCAGCGGATTGTAGTTCGTTCATGAGCATTGGAAGGGTCATCTCCATCTGGTTCATGTTGAAGTTCAACTTGAACTACGAGAATGAACTTGACGAGTCTCCAAGACCATATCCATCTGCGTCTGGTTGTCGATTTTAGCACCAAGATCCCAGGTTTCAAAGAGTTACTTTATGACCTTGAGCATATGCTCTCTCACGGGACTACCCTCTGTCTACTTAGCTTTCATCAATTTCTTTATCGCTTGCTGCCTTGCAGGGTGAGTAGTTTGTTGGAACATTTCTTACAAACTAAAGATTATGTCTACAACTGTTTGCATATTCTCATGTTGTTTCTGCAACACTAACGATAAAAACGCTAAGATATAACACTTGGCCATGCCATTGGCATTGATGCATTTTTGCCGAGTCAGTCTATCCTCATCTGTTGGGTCGGGGCCCAACTTAGGACAATCCTCGATTAGGTCCACAGAGTTTGTTTTCATTCAATATGGAAATAAGCGGAGAAAACGACATCTGAAATTTCAAAGAAAAAATAAAATGCATTAGATGAATGATCCAATTATTAAATATTTTACATACTACTAAGTAATAAAAAGCCCAAACATTTACTAACTAAATAAAATGTAATAGCGTATCAATCAACAACAATTTCTTGTCTAGTTGACCCAAGTCTAACTCGGTCAAACAAATGCAAGCATCTAGCCTGTTGGATCTCTTGTATTTCTTGATCGTTATTTATCTGGCTCCATTATAGGTTGAGCGTAAACCAACGTTTAACCTACTGGGAACTTGCTCAAGTGGAAACTCTATCCTAGGGGGGTTACGCCTGCAACACGAGTAAGCTTCCATATATGTGTGTCCTAGGTTATCAGTTTTCAGTCTTTCTATCACAACAATGAATACTCCATGCCAGAGGGGGGTTGCGCATGCAACAAGAGTAAGCATTCATCTACGAGCAAGAATTGAAATTACCACTTGAAATCCTCCCACCAGTCCTCTTGAGTAGTCAAGACAAACTACTTTCCTGTTTGGAGATGCCCATGCACTACAACCTATATCAACAAAGTGCATAGCTTTGTTAATCTGGTTGTGACTAAATTGTTTCTGATGTAATATTGAATCTTGTGTCTGTCTATACTTGCGCATAAAGTGTATTTGAGTATCCAAGATTAATATAACTAACGTCCCTAGATGTTGATGGAGCATTCACACATAAATGAAAAAAACATCTAAAACACAAAATGTAATATTAAATATTTATCCATAAAACTCAAAACTATCATCATACATGGTATGTTTTTAGAACACAATCCCAATAGATACTTGTATGGTGTTTGGCGTTAATTAAATCTTTTGGTGCTCGACTATGTGACATCTACCAGGCATCTCCATAAAAGCATGGATTACACATCAAGTTCAATGCCCATGATTTTTTATCCAATCTGATAACATTTTGTTGAAAAGTGTGTTGGACCAAAAGTCCCATATTTTGGATTTGATGAATAAATGTAATTTGTGTTGTTTGACTAATAGTGCAACATGATTGTATTTGACGTTTAAATAATGTTACTTTGTAATTAACATGGGGAATCATACAAGTATTATCCAAATACTAGTCAAAAGCATTTCTTTTTTAGTAAAAGTTCATTGATTGAGTAAAAGCGCAAGTCAAATCATCTTGTACCACACTCAAGTCAAATCATAAACATAAACATTCGAATTTGAGAAGTTGGAATAATGATACAACGACATTTTTTCGCACCAATCTTCTTGTACCACACGTAAGTCAAATCATAAACATTCGAATTTGAGAAATTGGAATAATGATACAGAAGCTGTATAAAAATCTTCGTGCGGATTGATGATCCAATTTTCTCAAAAAAAAAAGTGGAACATTGTTAGATGTTATATTGTAATAAACATGTATCAGAGTACTTTTTGTATTATTTAAGCACATACTCACACAATGCTCCCATGGCCTGTTCTTGCTCCTCATGTTACGTATCACAGGGCTCTAGAGTCCTCACTATTACATAGCCAAAAAAATATAAAATTATTCATTTGTCCACCTGTATTTGTTTGTAACTGAACATGTAACAAACATATAATAACTTGACAAAGTTCTTTTGGATGGGTGGTCGGTTGATGCAAAAATTGGATATTGGTGCTCGTGTCTCAATCAAAGTATTTGGAGGCAACTCTATAAGATCAATGAAGCCATCACAAAAGGCAAGCTGCATAGTAAAATTGAAAGTTAGATGCTTTGAACTCTGAACTCATTTGCTTTTGGATGGTACAAATTTGAAATTTTAAACCACAGAAGCCAACACGGGCCAACTGGCCAACAGTCTACAAATGCTTGATTTGCAAGAAGAGGGAACACGATAGGAGACATTGTCCAACGACATCGCGACAAGCTGATGAAGACGTTGATGGCACGACAATTGTCATTCAAAGGATAGGAGGTAGTGTACCAAGAATTGCGGTAATCCCATAAGTAACGTGTGTGATATTGTGTTCCATCAATGTTTATTTAAATTTGATGATATGAGTGTAGCTTTATTAATAACACAGGTTCATATGGATGAAGAATGACCAGCAAGGACTTTACAAGTGCATGCAATCTAGTAGAGTAAAATATATTTTTATATTAATATATGTTACAAATGGCATTGTTGACTTACTATGATCGATTGGTTTGATATTATGTAAATGTAATTGGTGAGAGACCAATAAGAATATTTCTATGTTTGGCTTGTCAAAAATCCTGATCCAATGCGGTGGGAGGCAGGATTACCAGTCTATGATAGTTATTTGGAGATCGAGGAAGGATTGAATGCACCATCAACACTAATCTTTAATGAAGAGGAACAAGAAGTGATGAGTTTGATGTTTATCCAAATGAATCAAATTTTTTGGTACAAGAAGAGATTAAAGAAGAATTAATAGAGGATAAATCTGACATCATTCAAGTACCAAATCCCGATAATCTTTTGGTGCCTGTTGAATTCATTGATTTTGTTATTTTAGAAATACTTGAAAAACACATGGAGAGAACTTTTTGTTAATGTTGTTTCTAAACTTATTCAAGAATTTAAGGTGGTTTTGTATGTTGAGTACAGGGGTGGTGATCAAGAAGTGAAGAGGTTTCCTATTACAATACTTCAAAACTCGAGGTCGAGTTTTCTCTGACGAGAGAAGAATGATGCAAAATGAAATATTTGATTTTGGTATTTTAAGTAATCTATTGTTTGTGAATCAATTAGTATTATTTTTTAGGAGTCAAGTATCCTTTTTATTAGGAGTAATTTTATTTATTAACTTTTTTAAGTATTTGTTTCCCATTAAAATTGCGTAGGGTTTGATTAGGGTTTCGTTCCATTTACTATTTAAGATTGTAATCTCATTGAGAGATTTCAGTTTTGATTTTATAAAAATTAAGAGACAACAGTCTTTTTCCCAATTCTTTGGTATTCATTCGAATCAACAAAGTATTGAAGTCTTAAATTTGGTATTCGTGTGTCGAATCAACATATTTAGGTAGACTTGTTCTTGGTATTTGTGCGTCGAATTAACATGTCCAAGTAGGTGTTCTTTTCACTATGCGGCCCTGCATCAATCTGTATGGGAAAAGTATATGGCTGGAAAGTTAGGGTGAAGCAAGGATATATCAATGGGTTAGCTTGTGCTGCAACTATACCTAATTACTTAATAGTTTGCAACCATCTTATAGATAAGTAGACCAAGAAAAAAAATACGAATTCATATGTTTAATCTAGGTTAGGAAAGCCACAAATCAAGTAATACGTACTATCATTAGCCACTACTACATCGCCATCCACTACATCCGCTCTTGGCGCTGAATGTGGTTCCCCGATATTAACACGGGTTTGCATTAGTTCGGCTAACGAGGAAACCAAGCCTGCAAATATATCAAACTTGACATCGAGATAATAAATTTGCTACACCATAGAACAACCGTGTAGGGGTACAACACATTATTGAATATCTATATCGCTGCATCAAATAACGAGTGATAACATTTTGTTCTAAATTAAAAAAATAATGGAAATATAGTTGCCATCAATATTCATTCAAATTACCTCTTTTTCCACCTTTAATTGTTCCACCAGTGAATCTTCTGGCAGTGGAGAATGGAAGATAGCCTGGTTGGTAAGGGTGTCTGTCCAGGACCTTGAGGTCCAGGGTTCTATTCTCATCAGGGGGTTGGGATTTGGTTAGTTTTTCATTCGCTGTGGTGACCTTCATACCCCTCAGACATGACTTAGTGTGTGTGACCTGTGGGCCTTTAAAAAAAAAAAAAACTTCTGACAATGAATCATGTCGTGAAACCAAAAAAAAAATCTTCTGACAATGAATCATGTCGTGAAACCGTCTTACGTGTTCTACCCATGATTATTTCAGTTAAAGTCGGCTAAACGAAAACAAGTATATGAAAGCAATGCCACAAGCTCTGCATCGATGCACTGCCAACAACTAATACGTGCTTAAAATAAGAGTATCCATATGAAAAACATGGTACAACTAGAAACAATCAACTTCAGAGGGCCAGTTTTATAGTCCAATCAATGTAACCAAGCTCTTAGGAATTTTTAAAATCCTTCTTGCTGCATTAGTACTTCTCGTTTCTTTTATATTTCCCTGGGAACTTATAATCGAATATAAGTTGAATTAATGTCAGTGATCACTTGCAAAGTTTGGAACTTACTTTCTTCCCTTTACTATAACAAAATGTCCACACTCAATTACAACTCATAAACTAATAACATATTTCAATAAAAGCTCTACATGTCATACTAACTATTGTAAATAGGGTGCACTTTTTTCATAAATCAGTCTGTTGCAAATGGAATGCAAATTTTGTATTTAGTAACAAACTAATATATCATGTATATGGATTGATACTTTTCAGTCCAGTAACTGTCTTTTGTTCTCCAAGTTCGCAAACAAATTCACAATACTATGTGAGGATTAAATCAACTACTGTGCAAGCAACCTGCACAAATAACACGATTCAACAATACACGCGCGGCAGACTTAGCACCGACAATGGATTGCCTGGATCTTGATAGAGAAAGTAGGGAAATAAAATAAAATCAATTTCACAGCAGAATCGGACGAGAGAAATACTTTTCTTGTGCTCTTATTGTTTACCGAAACGATTCAAAGCCGACCTAACGTCAAAACCTACAACCCAACAACTTCACAAGGGACCGACTCATAAACGTTTGTAATTCAAGTATCACAAATCAGAATAGGCAGCACATCAAAGGAAAGTACACATTAGGCAAACATCAGAACAAAAATAAGAGTACAAATCCAATTTCTAATATGGTAACCAAATAATAGCAAAATTTCAATAGAAATTTAAGTATTATCTTCGGCTCCGAAATCGAACTGAAATTGGGTTCTCAAAATGGATTTCACGATAGTTTCTCATTTTTTAGGACCCGATACAACTGATGATTAAGGAAATGAATGACGATAGCATTTCTGGGCACGTATGGAGGATTTCTTGCAAATTGGTTGGGTGAATACATAAATAGTTTTATTCTCGGTGACGGTGAAGGAATTAACGTCTGTGAGGGTAAGGAAGGGATTTGTATTTAATAATTGAAGTAAGTTGTTTTAATTGGTCGTAGGCTCATATGTTGGCTGATAATTTTAAAAAACACATCGAACAGTCTTGGTCTAGGGTGGGATAGAAATAGGATCAAAATGAGGTGGGACGGAAAGTGGTCCCCAAGAGACGGATCGTAGTTACATGAAGTGGAGGACTGAAGATGTAGGAGTGAAGGGATGGTTGATTAACTCTATGGACCCGATCCTAATCAACGACCTCATCAGCATTTTAATGGCAAAGGCGGTATAGGAAAATATCACCATGACTTACTTTGATGGTACTTACACCTCACAAGTGTATGATCTCAAGAGACAAGTGATGAGACTCAAACAAGAAGTGAGACCATGCAATAGAAACATACTACAACAATCTTCAAGGTCTATGGAGAGGGACCCAAATCCAATGGAGTGTGAAAAAGATATACAGAAGTTTAACTATATTATACAAGAGGATAAAGTTTATACTTTCTTAGATGGGTTACTACGAAGATATGTACTTCAAATAAAACTATTTTCTACAATAGCTAGAACAATCATATGTACACGTTCGCAGAGAATACCTAAGGCAGACTATGATAATGACAAAAGGAGACACCACACTCGGTGCCGTCATGCTCTCAAAGGGAGGACAAAAACCACAACAACATGCTTTGCTACAGATTATGTCAGGTGGGAATATGACTAAAGAGAAACCACAAGCAGGGGAATGACGTTGCACACACTACGAGAATATGAAACACACCCAAGACAAATGCTTCAAGTTGCATGGATATTCGGAGTGGTGGCATGAACTCAAGGGAATGAAGAAGCGTGACGCTGGCGTTAGCGAGAAATCTGGTAAGGCAGCCCTCGCGAATGCTGAACCACAATTATCCTTTATACCACATGGGGACTCTACCACCTACATGGATAACTCTATGGGTCCTAGTGATTCAAGTAACCAAGGTCATGCTCTGTTTTGTTCTAACCAAGAGAATCATCATGGCTGGATTGTTGATTCTAGGGCAACCAATAACATGACGTTTGATCCACAAGAATTTGTCAACAACCAAAACGAACAAGTATTGCCAATGCCAATGGAGTAACCTATCCAGTTATTGGGGCTGGAACAGTTGAACTTTCAACATTCTTTTTGTTGCCAAATACTTTATTAGTTCCATCTCTTGCAAGTAAATTGTTATCTATAATCAAAGCTACTAAAGAACTAAACTGTTGTGCACTGATATATCCTAGTTTTTAGCTGTTTCAGGATATTCTCACTAAAGAGATTATTGTTCGTGGTACTAAAAGGTGGGGTTGTACTACATGGATGATTTGAGTCTTGATAAGGAAAATATCTTGTAGTAACTCCACAGTTAAGCGTGTTTCTGCGTGAACACTATTGGGATGGGTGACCTCCTATGAAGGCAAAGTCATGCGGGTCCGTTGTATCCACAGGAATCGGACAATCAAAAACGGACAATATTATATTATTGATGTGTATATGAGCTGAAAAATTCTAACATGGTATCGAAACCAGCTCCACCCGTTTAGGTCACCTATTAGGCCTTTCGAATTTGAACTATTCTTGAGCTTTCTAAGGGACAATATCCAAGAGTACTGACTATTTTGATTTGGATTGATACACACTTATATTTATACCTTTCTGTTTGATGCTTGGATGATGTCCATGATATAGTGATTTTTTAACAGGGTTACTTGGATTTTGTTGACGGCCAGTACGTATCGGCCATTTATCCCACTTACCTCCACATTTCATCATGTGGTCATGCTATAAACATAAACAAGTATATATACTTATGAGATTATATCCTTTCGAATAGGATAAGAGAATTCCTACTCTTTCTTATTTGTTATTCGACTATTCAATTTTAATCGAAAAATAAAACAAGAAGTACAAAAATGAGTAATAAACCCCAATACAGACTGGTACGATGTCAATTCAACATTTTGTTCGTTCAGGTTTGATTATGTCGTAGTTGTGTAATTCGGATTAGTTTTATCGTTTGAAAAACTGCATTCGAACATGCCAGACAGACTAGAATATTACTAATTTGCATTTAATTGGAAAGTGGAAAGTATGTGTATTTTCTTAGTATATCAAAATCATTGGGTTTCCAGCACCACTTTCTCATATCAACCATCCTTACAGAATGTCTCCATATCAAAAGTATTGCACTGACAAGGTTCCCTCACCATTGTTGGATTCCAAATTAGATGCATTTGTTCTTCTTCCTTGTAAAGCAATGCAACTTTGTGATTTGTTGCTCCATTATACTTATATATTTAAGCTTTTTGTAAAGCAATGTTTTTGAGATCTCTTATTGATTTTGAGACTCCTTAATAGATTTTATTTTATTTGCAAGAAGAAAGAATTGTTGTATACTGTAACAATGCTTAAAAATTCCAAGACAAAATAAATTTATTGACTCTGTTTGGTAGACAATTTTGTCAGTAGCATCTATGCTAACAGATATGGTGAACAACAATGGTAGCAGATATGCTGTCTGAATGGTTGGTAGTATTTGGTTCAACTTTTACTGGTAACATATATGTTGAGTAATATTCTATGAAAAGTTATGTGCAGGGATATCATGCACTTTAGTTGTAACATATGCATATAAATGACAGAATGAATAATAATTAATTTATAAATTGTTAAATAAAAGAGTTTCATAATTAACCAGCGTATTTTTAGTAGTTCAATAATTAGGTGAGGGTTATATAGGAACAAATTTCAAAATGGTTCCAAAATTATTTGAAATGAGACAATTTCAATTTGACCATAATATGATCTCAAAACAGTATCCAAATTGGAGCCAAGAAATGGTTGTTTGGTTTGTACCAACCATATATATCATAATGACTAGCATATATTGTCCCCAAAATTTCTTACCAAATGGGGCCATTGTTTTAACCCCCATAGTCTAACCTCCAGCTACCATCGGGGCATAGACATCGTTGGACTAGAGAATGATTGGCCCTTTTAGTATTTTTAAAAAAAGTACTCTTGCAGTATTATTTTTTCAACTTTGCCCCCTTATTTTTTAATAAATATCCTATATACTATTCACTTTTAATCTCATCCCCTTTAAAAAATATTTGTCCAAATCCATTCCATTAAACTTATTTTATCCCAAATTTATTAAATTTGCTCTTAAAATTACAAGGCCAAAGTCCAAATCCGCTTTGACCTCTCTACAAAGTCTCTAAACTATCAAAGACCAAACCCACTCAACTTTACTTACTTAAAACTATCATGTCAAAGCAAAACCCCCTTTTTTCTCTTTATAAAATCCACAAAACCCAAACATTCAAACCTACTTAACCATGCTCAATTGTTTTCGGCCTCGCTTTGCCTCTTGACTCTCAACTCTAAAGTCCCAAATACAACAAACTGATAAAGTGAATCAAATGACAGTGATAGCCTGAGTCCCTGACGGGTGAGGCGTGGTGCATTCAAATTCAACTCGAATATTTTGAATTGCCACTTGTGTTCGGTTACAAAGAATAATGATTCAATTATCTTATTATTCTCTATACTTTTATGGATTAGAATGTGCAATTAGTCCAACCCATAATCATGCAAAATTGTATCACGCCTTTTGAATTATATTGGGAATTAGTACATCAAGGAAGTCAAAGAACAATTATCTTAGTGAGATATTGATTTGTCTAGTGTTAACTTTTCATCTTTCTAGAACGACTATATATAACGAACATTTTTTGTTATGATTTTCTGTAAATAGTCTAAAAAAATTAGAAAGCGCTGTCCTCGAACCTCATAAGATTTTTTTGCTCTCATTTGTCTAAAATCTGATTCGACCCTGGGTTACTATGCCCATTTAGCAAAAAGGGACATACAACCTGAACCGAAAAGAAGTGAAATGCAGGCTCCAAGAAGCAACTTGAAATTGGATTGCAATCTAGGGTTCATCAAATCTGCTGCAAGTAGATCAACAAGTGCCATGTAAATCAAAATCCCTGCAGAAGCAGAGTTGAATGTCCCCTCCACAATGAGTGCTGCAGGACTATTTTCATTGTATGTCTTTGATATTCCTATCCCAATTGCTATCCCAATTGGGGTTGTGACAGAGAAAAACAATACCATTACTGCAATGGCTCTTGACTTGAATTTGGCCTGCCCAGATAATTAAAACAAAATAATTTAACATATTTGGACAGAAAATAAAACAATTAATAAACAGGACAATATGATATATGTATGTACGCATATGTATGTACCTGGGCAATACAGCCACCAAGACCCATCCCTTCAAAAAATTGATGGAAGGTCAATGCTGCTACAAGGGCTTTGATTGTTTTTGCACTACCAGAAGCACCCAATGAGATCCCAATAATTACTGAGTGAACAACTATTCCCAATTCCAAAACCTATAAACAAAAATTTAATCTAATTCAGTAAAATAATATGACGTCTCACAATCTTTGTCACTAATTAGTTCAATAACCCACTAACATAATAAGATAAATGAGTAGAAAAACAGAGGACACAAACACAGAGAGATTGTCAAGTCAAAAACAGGACAAAGAAAATGTTCTATTTTAAGCCTCAAGAGAAACTTTATAAAAGAAAAACAGATGTACCTGAGAAACAACACGATGCCTTAAATGATCAACAGACTCTGAATTCTCTGATACCAAAGCAGAACCATGGGCATGACCATGTGTGGCATGTGTGTGGACATGAACATGCCCCTCATGCTCTCCTTGCATCTCCTCATCTCCATTAACCTTGCCATTAAAATGTAATCTCTTGTAATAACTTGTCGCAAACGCGTCTATCATCATCGTTGCCATTGAAGAAACCATGGCGATGAAGCCACTGAGAGGGAAATCTCCCCAGGGAGGTTGACCAATACGAGGGTTTGTGAAGGCATCTACAGCATCTGGTTGTATGTGAACAAACCCAGTTGCGAGAATCACTCCAGCAGCGAAAGTCTTGATTAGGAAGAATATATCGCTCTCGGGATGTAAAGTCTTGATTTTCTTGGCCAAGATTGGGAGAGAAACCCCAACTGCACTTGCTATCAAGATTGATGAAATTGCTGCTAGTTTGTACTTGAGTGCTTTATGATGGTCATTGAATTTGGTTTCTTGCTCACAATCTGAAGACACAATCAGAGGAAAACAGAGGAAACAGAGTAGATAAAACAAGACGTTAAGCATAATCATGGCTTCAAGGATAGACTCAGAAGGGGAAAACACTAAAGAGAGATAAAGAAAGTGTTTAATTTTGTTGCTCTATAGGTCCTGAGATGTGTTTGGATGATCTTATTTATATAAGAGTGTGTGTAAGTGTAGAAGTTTCAAAAAGTGGGAAATGGCGACATGAAACGCCATGCAGAGTACATAAGTTTGGTTAGGTAATGACAAGTGTATGATGATTAAACTAAAATGACAACATTATGAGTTAATACGTAAAGAAAAGTTAAAAGAAAGATTAATACTTTAATCAAAATAAGACCTCTTTTTGTAGACTATCATTTGTGCATTTGGAGAAAGAGAAAGTAACCTCACAACAAGTCGTTAGCTGAGATGATAAATTTGATCACAGTAATTTTTAGCGTAAATAGGAGATCGTGAATTCAAGTTTTCATTATGGCAATGTGAGAGACGATCACTTGTTTAGTCCTTGGGGTTGCGACGTTTTTTTATGTAATCGAGATTTACTAGCGAGAAAAATAAACAGTCAGGTTGGTAAAGCTAGACAAGTAGATTATAAAGAAAGTGTTAGAATCATTTGATTTAGTACTATCAAGTGGGTCCCTCCCAAATGACCAATTATCTAGTAGTAGTCTGAATTAGTGATGCATTGTATGGAAGAAAAGACAGAAGAATCAAATAGTGTGGGTTCTCATCTCACCCCAATCTCCACCCAATTTGGTCAACAATCTAATAACTTTATGAATTAAGAAGTACACATGGAGTTCCTTCATGGATGGTGTAGATTTGTTATTCTCTTGTGCCTTTTGCCCTCTCCACACGACGTGATACTGCAATTTATCTTTGTGGACAAATAGCAAGACTCTAACATGCACCTTTTTTTGCATCCATCATATAATGCTTATTGTTGGGGAATAATTCAAGAATGACATGTGGCACAAAGTAAAGTTTAAGCTCTCATTTGTTATTATTGGACTGGTGATAACCTTGAAGACTTACTTGAGTGTTGGAGTAACCTCGTTCGTCCCATGGTCGTCGGGCTCATTGACCATCTTTGTTTTCAAGATTAGAACAGCCGAATCACGGAGAAGCTTTTAACCCGGTCTCATCTCTATCATTCAAGGAGGAGTTCAGCCAAGTTAGTGTTCACTTTTTGTTGAAAACACCTATAATGTCTTTTGATGTTTCAATTCTTGAACGAGATAATTGTGTGTTGGCCGGAGTAGGGATGGCAACGGGGCGGGGGCAGGTATGACATCCCCATCCCCGTCCCCGAACTCAATCCCCGCCCCCATCCCCACCCCCTTGAGATTCGGGGATCCCTGAACCCGACCCTGACGGGGACGGGGGAACCCCCTAAACCCGAATGCTATTGTTTCATATGATAGATATTACTCCTATTGATGGAATTTTGTCCATAATGTTACTTGTAAAGACGAAAGACAGAACATCAAACCAGGAAAGGGAACAAAAGGAGCTAGGAGCCTAAATCACAATTCACAAACCAAGAGGTCCAAGATACCTCCATCAACACCATTATTGTCTACTGATATTTATAATTACTTAATAAATAATAAACCATCAGTGGTCCATCACTGCTCCTCGCCTCCTCCTGCCCAAGTTGTCCCTTTGTAGGCTTGGTTAGCACCAGCACACAGGCCATAGCATGTTGGTCTTTTGGTGGTTCCTTCATTGGCAAGATCCTGAAAAAAAAAAAAAAGATAAATAGCCATTAGCCAATTACACAAATATGTAAAATGTATACTACGTGTTCATCATCAAAGTCTACAAAGTGCAAACTACCTGTTAAGTGCAAACTACATACTTCAATTAGCATTCTCCACAATCCACATTTATGTTTGTGGTATCGCAAGGCTCCTGCAATATGAATATAATGCAGTAAATAAGAGGGTAATACAATAAGCACCAATAAGAATCAAGAAATTAATATTACCTCTGTGTCATAATCATCATCAAAATTTTGAGGCTTTGAAGTTGTAGACTCTTGTAAGACAAACGAAATAACAAATATTAAGAACTAAAAAAGCAATCATTATCAAGAATTCAAGACCTAGAAAAGTTTCATTTGAAGAATAGTTTAATACCTGGACCCCATAACCAATCTCGGGCACATATCAAAGCCTCAACAGTTTTGTGATGAAGCCTACTACGATGAGGACTTAAAATCCTCCCACTAGCATTGAACGTTGATTCTGAAGCAACGATCGTCACAGGAATGGACAACACATCCTTAGCAATATCATGCAAAGTAGGATACTTGATACCATTCGTCTTCCAACAACACAAAATATCAGAGTCATGTGTATTTCTTGGCAAGAGAGATTATTCTAAATAGTGATCCAACTCCGACTACACATGTTCATTGGTAGGAGTAGAATCCATGAACATTTCAAATCTTGTAGCATAAGGCACCACGCTTGGGAAGTAGAGGCCTTGAACTTGAAGAAGAAGTATGCAAATCTTGACCTTGATTAACTCCCTTGGATAGTTTATCTCTCTTTTGGTACTCTTTAACCAAGTCATACAACATTTGCCTTATTTTTTCAATCTCCGAAGAAGATGTGCCACCATAAACAAGAGGATAATAAAATTCAATCATCTTCATCTTGTACTTCGGATCTAGAATGCTTCCAATTGCCAACAAATAGTTCATGATATTCCAATATCTGTCAAACTTCACCTTCATTTTTGATGCCATAATTTTGACATCAATGTCATCAACTCCAATCCATTCATCAATTGCCAACTTGATTTGGCAAATATGTGAGAAGAAAATATTGATAGTAGGATATAAAGTTCCTGAAACAACTCCGTAGCATCAAAAAAATCTCTAATTTCGAACAAATATCCTTAACTTTGGACCACTCTTCTTCGGTGGGGACTCTTTTATACAAAGTCTCGTGTTGTTTCAAATGAGGAAATGCATCTTTATAAATCAATGCAGTGTTACGCATTAAGTAGGTAGAGTTCCATCGAGTTTTAGAATCAAGTTTTAGTTTTTTAGTGCTTGAAAATTTCAATTGACGTGCGGCCTCAACAAACTTTTCATCTCTTTTTGGGGTTGCTGTCCAAAATGACAAACTATATATATCGAATTTTTTCAATGCTATCATTGATCAAATCCAACCCATCCCTCACTACCAAGTTCAAAATATGTGCACAACACCGCATGTGAAATAATTTTCCTTCTAAGATAAGTGAACTAGGAGGAATCTTGTCTAGGATGACTTCAATCATAGCATCATTAGTAGTGCAATTGTCAACAGTCAAAGTAGACAACTTACATTCCAAATTTCAATCCAACAAGCAATCAACGAAAGCATTTGCAAGCACCTCAGCAGTATGTGGACAAGGAACATATATAAATCTAAAAAAAAACAATAATAATAATAGTTAATAATAGTATTAAGTTACCAATAATAAATACAGGTATAATGACAATTACCTCACAAGACGACTTTGCAATTTCCATGAAGCATCAATGAAGTGTGAAGTGATGGCCATGAATCCTCTTCTTTGATTACTCGACATCCATATATCGGTTGTCAATGTAATTCGGCTTCCATTTGATTCCATTAATTTCATTGTTTTATCCCTTTGATACTCAAAAATCCTAATGATATCACTCTTGATTGTATCTCGTGAAACCACTCTAAATAATGGTTGTAAAGCATGAGAGTACCTTTTAAAGCCCACATGTTGAACCATAGATAGTGGGTAGTCATGCAACACAATCATATTTGCAAGCTCTTCCCTCGCTTGATTTTGGTCGAAAGTGTAAGTACCAGGCTTCATCGACCCATCATTAGATTTTGTAGGATTCAATATAGATTGGTTTATGGTCTTTTGTTTCTTATACAAACATGACTTCATATGGTCAAGCAAATGCTTAGTCCCAGTCTTACAATCGGGACACATTGCTTTCCGTTTCCCACCAACGTACTTCTCTTCAAAATGATCCCATACAGGTGATTTGTGTTTCCTATTGTTTCTGGAATTTACCTCAATATTTTCCTCAACAGAAGTATGATTTGACTTCGATATTACCTCATTTTCAACTCCTACATTGGGACTTGTTTGGATAGGAGGAGCACTTGCACTTTCACCTACTGTTGGAGCACTTTGGGTTGTTGGAGCAGACCCCATTGTTGGACTTGGAGCATTTCCTGCTGATGGAGCAGCACCTACTGTTGGAGTAGTCCCAATTGATGGATTCTCCTTCTCCATCACAATTCTGGAACATAAATAATGTGAAATAATTAAATGAAAAGAAAATCAGCAACCTAAATACAAGTAACAGTCGCAGAACTTGAACAATAGGGAGTAGTAGAAGATTTCTACACTTAACTTGAAAAATTGAGAACGTTAAATTTTAAAAAAAGAGTCAATATTAACACCATCCTACAAACATATAATCAAGAAAGAAAGATAAGACTTGAAAAAGTCTATAAGCTCATGGACACAATAAATATCTCAATATCAAATTCACAGCAATTGAGACTATTTCTAAGTATATCTTTCAATTTAACACCTTAAGCATTAATTCCAAAAGTCTCTATTTGGTTTACTTGTTTGGTTAATGGATCCACGCTATGTAATACCCCGAACTTCTTTTTCTTTTAGAAATTAGGTAGGACCAATATGTGTTGAGTATATATATATATATATATTTAAAACCATTGGAAATAAATAACGAGTGAGTTGAGAGTATACAAGTGGTTTAAAAACTTAAAATTTAGGTTGCAGGTGTAATTGTTTGGACAACTTTTTAAAGTTGTCAGGACAGCCATCCAGGGTGTCCGAACACCTCTTTAAAAATCAGCCCATGAATTGTTTTAAAAATACTCATTTCGTGATTTATCCTCAAATACCCGACTTAAACAAACCCTAAACCCCACTTTCTCAATATAATGTGATTGAGATAAAGCTAGGCTTTCCGAATTTCTGGAAATTTTAATGCCTAGTATCACATCAGCTTCACCCAAGTCTTTCATATCAAAATTCTTTGATAGCATTTTCTTGGTACTATTGATTATCTCAATATTACGTCCAAGAATTAGCATATCATCGACGTATAGACAAACGATTACACATTCGTTGTTAACGACTTTGGTGTAAACACATTTGTCACACTCATTGATTTGGAATCCATTCCGAATCATCACTTGGTCAAATTTCTCATGCCATTGTTTAGGAGCTTGTTTAAGTCCATATAATGACTTGACAAGCCTACACACTTTGTGTTCTTGTCCTTTGACCTTAAACCCTTCAGGTTGTTCCCTATAGATCTCCTCATTGAGTTCACCATTCAAAAATGTAGTTTTTACATCCATTTGATATATCTGCAATTCATATAGCGGGGCTATGACAATTAGCATCCGAATGGATGTAATTCTCGTGACCGGTGATAAGTATCAATGTAGTCTAGACCCTCTTTTTGTCTAAACCCCTTGGCTACAAGCCTTGCTTTGTACTTATCTATGGAACCATCAGCTTTAAGCTTCTTTTTGAAAATCCATTTACATCCAATTGGTTTATTCCCCGGAGGGAGATCAACAAATTTCCAAGTATGATTACTTAGAATGGATTCTATTTCGCTGTTTACAGCTTCTTTCCAGAATGGAGCTTCTGGAGTTGACATTGCCTCATTGAATGTCTGAGGCTCACTATCTATCATGTATGTTAGATAGTCTGAACCAAAGGATTTAGAGATTTTTGATCTCTTGCTCCATCTTGGTTCTATTTCATCAGCCTCTTGATTCTCATTCTTAGAATTCAGTTCTCTAACCCTTTTTTGACAGTTTTCTATATTTTTATAAGGAAATGTTTCCTCAAAAAATTCAGCATCTCTTGTTTCCATGATTGTATTAACATGGATGTCATCAATTTCTGATTTGTGTACCAAAAATCTGAATGCACTACTATTTTATGCATATCCTATAAATATGCAGTCAACTGTCTTAGGTCCAAGTTTGACTTGCTTTGGTGGAGGTACTGCCACCTTAGCAAGACACCCTCACACTTTCAAGTATTTGAAAGAAGGTGTTCTTCCTTTCCACATTTCATATGGAATACTACCTGTCTTTTTGTGGGGCATTCTGTTAAGAATATAATTAGCAGTTAAAACTGCTTCCCCCCACAAGTTTTGAGGTAAACCAGAACTTATTAACATGGTATTAACCATCTCCTTTAATGTTCTGTTTTTTCTTTCAGCAATCCCATTTTGCTGAGGAGTGTATGATGCAGTAGTTTGGTGGATTATTCCAAAATTTGCACATAACTCATCAAATGAGGCAGAATCATATTATCCACCTCTATCGGACCTAAGAGATTTGATCTTTTTATCAAGTTTTCTACCTCATTTTTATACTTGATAAAAGCGTCCAAAGCTTCATTTTTGCTAGCTAATAAATAGACATAGCAAAACCGAGTACAATCATCTATGAAAGTGATGAAGTATTTCTTTCCACCTCTACTTTGAATAAATTTCAAATCGCATAAATCACTATGGATTAATGCTAGAGGCTCAATGCTTCTCTCAATTGAGTAAAAAGGTTTTTTAGCAAACTTTGCTTCAACACATGTTTCACATTTATGGTTGTCATCCAAATTAAATTTGGGAATTAGCCCCAAGTTTGCTAGTTTTTTCATTGTACCATAGTTTACATGTCCTAATCTACCATGACATAGACAAGGAGAAACAACAAAGTAAACTGAAGACTATGCGTTATTATTATTGGCAATAACAGCCTTCGGGTACACAAATTTGGATTTTTCATCAATTACAGCAACACAAGCCTTAAAAAGGCCATCACTAGCATAACCCCTTCCCACATACATTTCACCCTTCCTAATAGTGAACTTGTCGGATTCAAACGCCATCATGAATCCCTTCTTGATCAGGACAGGGACTAAGATCATATTCTTGTGAACCTCTAGAACATGAAGCATGTTCATTAGGGCCAAGGATTTCTCGGATGTGAACTTCAGGATCACCTTACCCATTCCCTCTACAGTGGCAGGAACACCATTAGCCATGTAGATCTTCTCTCCATCATCTTTCTTTTCATAGGAGGCGAAGAGATTCTTGTTAGTGCAAATGTGAGCAGTTGCACCTGTGTCCACATACCAATCTTTGGTATTTACCACCAGATTCACCTGGGAGACCACAGCACACAGCATCTCATCATTTTCTTCAACTTCTTGCTCGGTCAGATGAGCTTGATTGGCAGCTTTTCCCTTGCCCTTTCCCTTGTTGTTGTTTGGGCGCTTTCTACAGTCTTTGGCTCTATGTCCGGGTTTGTCGCAGACATAGCAGTTGCCCTGAAACTTTTGTGACTGCTTGCCTTTGGCTTGGTGATCTCGTTTCCTTTTCCCATTGGGCTTGCAAGTTTCCACCAAATTTGCCTTGGGCACCCTTGGAAGTTTACCACTCTTCCTCATATTTTCCTCTTCAAGCCTCAGATGAAGGCTTAGATCCTCCATATTCATCTCCTTGGTTTTGTGCATCAAGCGATTTTTGTAGTCGCTCCATCCAGGAGGTAATTTCTCTATGACTGTTCCTACTTGGAAAGCTTCACTCAAGTTCATTCCTTCTGCTTCAATTTCATGCAGGAGAAGCTGGAACTCTTCCACTTGTGCAACGACAGACTTTGAGTCTACCATTTTGAAGTCATAAAACCAGCTCACCACAAATTTCTTTGTGTCGACATCCTCGGTCTTGTACTTCTTGTGAAGAGCTTCCCACAATTTCTTAGCGGTGGATATCTTGCAATACACACCGTAGAGTGAGTTCACCAATCCATTAAGGACATGGTTTTTGCATACAGTAGCAACAGTCGAAGGATCCAACTCATCTGCACTAATGGCAGGACACACTTCTGTGAGGTATTTTGAAAGCCCACAAGTGGGCAAGTAGAACTGCATCTTTTGTTCCCACCTCTTGAAATCAATACCACTGAATTTCTCTGGTTTTTCTCCCAAAACCACATAAGTCACGCGACCAGTCATGGGATCAACTGTTCCCGCAATGGGTACCATCGGAGTGGTCACACCAATGCCACTAGGGCCAACCATACCAGTCACGTTGGTAGGAAGAGCAGGGCTACCTTGAGTAGTCACGCCAGCTTGGGCAACAGAACCAACTGGGGTCAGACCACCAGTGGTATTCTCATCACCTCCAGGAAGGACGGTGGATTTCTCAGTGTTTTGATTTTGAGCCATTGTTTTTCTACACAAATCAATGTGTAGTGTAAGTAATACAATTATATTAAATAATTCAAAGATATAACACCACAAAATCAACAAAGAATTTAAAAGTCACAGAACACTTTGTCGGCTTTTTTTGTTACACACTAACAATGATAGCAACCAGATCGTTCCCAAATAAGAGGGGGCCTTCCGTATAATACGGTGTTCAATTAAATAACCTCTTTTCTAGACAGAACTTTCTAGACATTGCTTAGTCATTGTTAATCACTAACAAAGATTATCAAAATATTTGTATATATATATATATATATATATATATATATATATATATTTAAATAACAATTCAATATCTCACGTAATTATTAAAGCAAAACAAAAAATGCTTTTATTGGACCAATTTTGTGCCAAAACAGTTATGTAAACAATAGACAGAGAATCTAAAGCATTTAAGCATACATCATGCTTTGTTCCAATTAATACACCGAAAGAACAATAGTAATTTATACAGATAAATGATATAGCAATTTCACGTTTTAGCAGAAGCAAAGATACTCAAGTTGATGCACGCATAAGTAATAAGCATGCAATCAATATGCACATACAATTAACAAACTTTTAAGCCTATACCGATAGATAGAATTTAACACGTAAGCATAGAACATGCAAATTATTCCAATTGCAAAAATTCAGCATGCACAATTATTGTAGGTTTAAGAAACTAAATTCACTTTAAGATTGTTGGAAACATATATGTGCATGCATATAATTAATTAATTAACAGTAGCAATAACAATAACAAATTGTATGCATAAACAGTATCATATATTGATCAAAACAGTATCATATACCATAACAATAACAAATAGCATGCATAAACAGTATAATATATTGATCAAAACAGTATCACATACAAGAATAAAAAACTGGAATTAAAATACCAAAACCGGAATTAGATGAGGGAGCGAGGTACGGTAACGCGAATCTCCTTAAAGTGAATTTGCTCCTGCCTATCGGTGTCTAGCAACTCCGAGCAATCACCTCCCAAGATACAATGCTCCTTTCACCACTTTGTAAGTCACACTCCAAACAGGTAGTACAGTCGAACCAAGTAAGAATAGCACCCTCAGACTAGGATTTTTGGCAGAGTTTCAATAGGGGAGAAAGAAAGAAATTTCGTGGCAACAAGAAGGAGGAATTTCGTGTTTTTTGAACTTGGTGCAATGATCTCCTTATATAGGAGAGCATGCAACCAAATGCTAAAAATCAGCAACCATTACTTGTTTTTACAGGTCATGACTCAGAAGGAAGAATAAATCTTATGTCCAGTTCAAAATAAATGGGCTTTCTCTTCTATGGGTTTGGGCTTGTAACAAAGTGTAAAAATTTAAGATGTGAATTGGACTGGGCTCAATCACAAACACACCACGCGCGAACCGACCGAGCCGAACCGGCGGCGCATGTGTGTGTTTAATCAAAATGTGGAGCCTCTCAGTCTTACAAAAGCTTGGGTGCCCTTGGGCCCAAAGTTTTACTTCAATACTTGAGCTTATAAACTACACATCCACATGGTATTTTTCCAATGTGGAATTTCCATACAGACACTTATTGCACTACGTTCACCATGCCCAACATGGTCACTTTGGAGTCTTTTTACATTCAACCAAAAAATGATTTGGGCACACTAATTGCTCCAATTTATTGTCGTTATAACAAGGATCAATTGCCTATAAATTTCATTCAATAATTATTATTGAGCTTTCAATTAATAATGGTCAAACTATAGTTGACCATCATTTTCCAACAGAAACCATCAAAACTTCTCTTGGAGTAACAATCAAAACGTCCAAAATAGGCCGATGAATTTTCCAACACAAGAGAAGAGGAGTGGGTTAGAAGACATGATGAATCAGATGGCTGCCTATATTGGTCAATTTATGGCCAAAACTGATCAATTCATCAACAAGACTGATCAATTCATAAACAAGGCCGAAATCAATTTTCAAAATCAGGCTGCTGCAATTCGGAACTTGGAAGTTCAGGTGGGGCAACTAGCTAATTGATATGCCAATTATATTCATATAATTGTGCATCATTTTACATGAAATCTTGCATTGTTTAAGAGTTTTTTTGGACTATATGCTGCTTAAAGAGTGTTATGTGCGCATTTCAGGTGCCGGGGCACAAATGGAAGAAAAGCAGCTGAATGGATAGGAAAGAGATAAGAAGTGGAGATAGAGAGAAATTCCGATCGATCGGACGCCTTGAAGCTGAATCAAACAGAGCTGAAGTCCGATCGATCGGACCTCTGTCCGATCTATTGGCCAGAATCGCGAAAGGATTCTGAAGATTTGCAAAATGCCGATCTCGCTCTAAACCCAAATGGTCCCACTCAAAACGGCACAGACTTATTAGACAGAACGACTGAAGAGTTATTAGGAGTATAAAAGCTTAGAATTTTAGGGTTTTAGGAACTTTTGGACTTTTGGAGGAAACCAAGGGTTTTGGGAGGTTTCTCTACAGCAGCCATTGGCACAAGCGTAAGGGGGTTAAGGGGTTTTCCTTCTTTTCTTCTTTGATCTTGTATTTAATGTTTGCTATTTTGGATCTTGTGCTGTATTCCTTAGTTATGAGGAACTAATCCTCTAACTAAGGGTCCTAATGGAACCCTTCTTTGAAGATTAAATAAAATTGGTTTATTGTTCTTGAATCTCTTTTTATGATGTTGATTTTCTGTGGATATGTTTATTGCTTTCAAATGCTTGATCACCATTTGAATGATTTCTAGTCTAGGTTGAGATCGGAAGGTTAAACCTAGGGTTGCAAGAGTCCATAGAAAACATAGGTTGTATGAACCATAGGAATATAGGTTCATGACTTATGCACTCATTACTTGATTTCCATTATGCTTAAGGGATTTTTGATATGAAACCGAATGTTAGGAATAACAGGGATTTTATTGAAAATACTTTCAGTGTATCTAGGAATAGAACATTGAATAGTTTGGGAAATCGATTGTCAACAACTAAATTGAGAAGTGAGAATTGATGAACCAATGGAGTTTAGTCGGATAAGAAGTGGTGACATTAGGAGCCTTAGTGTTTACTTTGCTTGAAAACAAAATTTCTGGTTTGTTGCTTTGTTAATCATTAAATTTATCATTTACTTAGTACCCTTTTTAAATTACTTGTTTAGCAGTAGGTAAAACCAAATCAATGTTTCGCTTGCCATTTTAGTGTGTTAATTGCTTATATTGTCATTGAGTTGAAATTCCCAAAACATCATTGTGGGACGATACTCTATTCACTCTTTATTACTTGTGCAATTTTGTCCGCTTGCGAATATTTCACAACACTAATGCACTTCAAGGACGAGAAAGAGGTTTACTACCAAGTCAACCCGATGTAAATCCAAATTCCCATGAACATGTTATGGTAATTACACTGCGGAATGAGCGATCAATAAGGATAGCTATAGATTTGGATGAAGACAGCGCATACAAGTGAGAAAATTCATATGAAAAAGAAACGGGTGAAAATTCGCTTAAGCATCTTGGAAAGTCGCTTAAGCAACTTCCTGACAGAGAGAGAATAAATGCATCAGATCTTGAATTGCTTAAGCGCAAAAAAGAAAGTGTATATTTTGACATTCCAGATGTGGAGTTGCTTAAGCGAGAAAAAGTTGAGCTTGAACAAACACCGGACTTGCAAGGTTACGAAAAACCATCAGGTGAGTTGCTTCAGCGACAACAGGAAACACTTCCAATTGAGAAGCAATTGCTTGAGCAAGAAAACGAGCCGCTTAACCAATTTTCACCAACAGATGAAAAGCTCGAGCTAAATCAAAGAAACACTTACGCAATTGCATATGATTGGCTTGATATTAATAAACATCCTGCTCTAGTAAAGCCATACGTCCCTCCAGTCCCATTCCCACAGCGACTTTGAAAACAAAAGGTGGACGACAATTTTTCTAAGTTTTTGGATGTATTCAAGAAGCTCCAAATCAACATCCTTTTTGCTGAAGCGTTTGAACAAATACCCAATTATGCTAAATTCATGAAGAAGATCTTGTCAAAGAAGACAAAATTGGTTGATCATGAAAGGGTATAACTGAATGATGAGTGCAGTGCAATCTTGCAAAGAAAGTTACCACCAAAACTAAAAGATCCAGGGAGTTTTTCTATACCTTGCACTATTGGAACCACTTATTTTGATAAAGCTTTATGTCATTTAGGTTCCAGTATTAATTTAATGCCCTTGTCTATTGCCAAACATATTGGATTGGAAGAAATTAAACCAACCACTGTAATTATGCATATCGCAGACCTGTATCCCTGGGGCATAGTTGAGGATGTTCTTGTTAAGGTCGATAAGTTTGTTTTTCCTGTTGATTTTCTAATCTTGGACATGGAGGAAGATGCTAGCACACCCATTATTTTGGGACGACCATTCCTTGTCACTGGGGGGACGTTAATTGATGTGGAACAAAGGCTGGTAATTATGCAAATTGGGGATGAAAAAGTGAAATTCAGGGTCTTCAACGCATCAAAATATTCGGTGGATTCACAATCATGCTTCCAATTAGATGCAATAGATATGGTTATTCCTGAGAATGTTGAGAAGGCAAATTTATGCAATCCATTGAAGCCTTGTCTAGTTTAAGTCGCTACAATTGAGCATGAAGATCCGAGAAGGGATAAGCATGTTGTGTGTGTATTAGAAAAGTCCAAAGTAAGTCAATCACGAAAAAGAATGAGGAGGAAGAGGAAGAGGAAGGCTATTCCAAAGAAAGAAGAATTGAGAGAGTGTGCTTACTACTTGCGGGCAAGCCCATCATACATCAATCCAAGGAGGCATCAATTTGAAGCTCTCAACAAAAGCCTCAAACATCCGGACTAATATTGCGTTTGATAGTCAGGCTGAAGGACTATAAATTAAGTGCTTGTTGGAAGGCAACCCAACTGGGTAACATTTTATTTTTTTTGTATATATATATATTTTTTTCTTTCTGATCCGTTTCACCAATGAAAGATATGGATGCGACGATGCTAAAAAGACTGTGTAAAAGGGTTGGATTCAAAAAAAAATTGGGAGAAGCTCAGGATGAACCAGAATGCGTGTCATATATGAGAAGAAAGTTGCGGATGTCTAGTTTCTGTAGAATTTTACGATTCATTAATCTAGGCTTAGACGAAGGAGAAATTAAAGATTTGTGACAACTACGTAGTACTGAAGGTCTAAGTGGGAATTGGTTGCCAAATTTTTTCGCGGTCAGGTTGTATCGCTCTAACTAAGTACTTTTTCTCTATGCTATTTTTTCACGTTATTCCATGCAATGAGAACATTGCATAATTTAGGTGTGGGGGTGAAAAAGGGTTCATTTTTAATTTTAGTTCCTTCCAATGATGCATGAATTGTTAAGGTGTAAAGCTAGTTTGTTAGTGAATAGAATTTTCATGAGAATTGAGCTTGAATTACAATTTTTCGTGGGCCGATGTTACATGGCATGTTGATTGAGAAAGAATCATGTTTAGACTTGCATAATTATCATTGTGAGTATTGAGCCTATATGATTGATACATTATGCATATCAATCCAATTTATTTCTTGTATGCTCTCATGATTACATGTTTCTCTATAACTTGTTTTAAACCGTTTGAGACTATATTGATACATGTGATGATATGAATATGATTGAGGCATTAGGATGATACCACCATAACCAAATTGACTATGTCCTAATGATTTATCCACTAGAAAGCGCCTTTGAGCCTAAATAGGCCTTTTTGCTCATGCAACTTATTTACTTGACCCTTTAACCTGAAAAACAATTATCTACCCTAATTCTAAGAGATTAGTAGGGCATGCTTTGAGATTTCACGTGTTGATATTGTTCAAGTATGTTGAGTTTGATGATGAAAAGAAATAAGTGTGGGGGAGTTCTTGCTTGTTTTGGGATGTTATTTGGTGGAGTATAAGTGTAATGGCGAACGCATGTATATTAATGTGTCAAAAAAAAAAGGTGTCGGAAAAAAATTGAAATAAAAAAAGAGAAGAAAAATATATCAAGTTGCGACACAAATTCTTAGTATGTTCGACAATGATTTGAATAAAGAGAGAGAAATTTATGTTAATAATGCAAGAAATCTTGAAGTTGTGTAGTCGCAATTCTTAGTATATTCGACAATGATTTGAATAAAGAGAGAAAGAAATTTATGTTAATAATGCAAGAAATCTTGAAGTTGTGTAGTATTGGTGGAGTATTAAATATTGAGAATGAACACATGGGCCAACAAGATGATATATGCCCTTTAATTTTGTGTGCTCCACTAGTTCTTTGGAATTTTTGTGATTTCCTTACCTTTCTTTTCTTTTTCACCTTCACCCCATGGCCCCATTACAACCTTGAAGAAAGACCTCTTGATTCATGAAGTTACATGTTCTTAATAGTGTAGAATGAGTGGACAAGCAAGCATATGGTATGACTATTTTCATGAGATTAATTGAGTGTAAACACCTTACCACCACTATAAAAAGAGTGAAAAATCTTGAGAGTATCCCTTGTGAGAAGTTGAGATTGAGTTTGAATGTGCATTATTTCGATTGGGATGTGTTATGTTGACATTGGCCTAATTCAATTCAATGTATACTCGAGCATAATTCGTTATGAAATTCTTGAGCTAATGACTAGTTCATAAGACTTTGTCTAGCGTTTGCGTATGATTGGAAGGATTAAATTTTCTTTTGTTTTTAATGTTAATGGATATCGTTCTGGTAAACCCTCATAAGACTATAACTCGTCCATTAGGGACACCTAGGGGTTTAAAGGCTTGTTTCACATGATGAGTGTCACCCCGATTCTTGCGAAAGTGAGTTAGTATTTTTTTTTTTTTTAATTTTATTTTCCTTGAGGACGAGCAAAATCCAAGTGTGAGGGTATTTGTTAGCATCATATTTTACCTATTTTTATACCTCACCTTACAGTGGGTTTGTTTCTTTTTCATTGGAATCAAGATGGTTATTGCATAAGAATTGTGGGTTTGTTTTGCAGGATAAGTTGTACAAAAGTGGTGAAAAAGGTTGCATTAGCCCATGATTAAAACCCAAAGTCAATGCTTGTACAATGATGAATTCAACACCAATATGGCAAAGAAGACTTGTTGCGAAAGAGAGAAGGAAAAGAGACCTGGTGGGTTTGAGTTAAACAAAGAGGAAGCTTTCAAATTGAAGGAGGATTTGTGTGACTACACTGCAAATTAAAAGGGCAGTCAATACATGTGATAATAATAGGAAAGGACCGTTGAAGGAAATCATAGAAGGAAGAGGAGTCCTTAGGGTTCTCAAATTAGGAGACCCTACACTATATATAGGGCATGACCGGCCATCATCCCAACTTTCCAGCTTTCTCTTGTGTTTTGGTTCTCTTGAATTATGGGATTCTTTGCTTTAAATTGTTTGTATTGTAATATGAGGAACTAATCCTCTTGCTAGGGCTCTAATGTAGCCGAGCCATGAACATTCAACAATTTTGGTTATCCTAATTCATAGTTATTATTTTCATGTTGAGTATCTATTGGTGTGTTTAATGCTTTCAAATACCTTATCAATATTTGAATGATTTGATGTTCTGAACTGAGACCGGAAGGAGATGTTTAGATTTATGCTTCTAACAATAGATACCATAAGTTGCATGAACTATAGGAATATAGGTGCATGACATGTATTGTTGTTACATGATTATCCATAGAGCTTAATGGATTTTTGCTAGTGAATTATAGTGTTAGGAATAATAGGAATTGCTAGTAAAGGTACTTTCAATATAACCAGGAATGGAGTGTTGAATATGTTAGGGAAATCGACTGTCAACATGGATAATAATTGGAATTAGTTTACCAAAGGAGTAGAGTAGGATTGGTGATGGTGAAATTAGATGTCCTAGTGCTCTTTCTCTTGATTTTAAGTTACTGACTTTAATTGCTCACGTTTTAATTTATAGTTGCTAGTAATAGCTTAATTACAAAATCAATTTTCAATTATTCAAATAGAATTTACGGTCAATCATAATTCGTACTTAGTGAATCTCAATCAATCTCCGTGGGAAACGATCTTACGTATCATTATTACTACAACAGTATACGCGATGGATGGAGCAGAAGAAAGAGGTGGTTAATGTTATCCTAGTATGGCTAAAAATGACATACAACATGTACCGGCGAGAAGTGTAAAAATTGCCCCAATTTGGAGGCTGCAGTTGGTTAGTAGTTTAGGGTTCATGAAGTCAGGTGCCAGAAGATCAACAAGTGCCATGTAAATCAGGATACCAGCAGATGCTGAATTAAGAAGTCCTTGGATAATGAGTGCAGTAGGACTGTTTTGGTCGTAGATTTTCGATATTCCAATGCCAACGGAAATTCCAGGCAGGAGTTGTGAGGGAGAAAAATACAACCATGATTGCAACTGTTTTTCTCTTCTCTTCATTTTTGCCTGTACAATTTGTATTAGGGTCTGTTACTAATAAATCAAATGATAAATTTAATAACTAATACCTGAGAAATGCATCCACCAAGTCCTACTCCTTCAAAGAATCGATGAAAACTAAGTGCAGCTACCAGAGGCTTGATTGTCTTTGGGCTTTGAGAAGCACCAAGTGATAATTCAATGATCACAGAATGGACAACAATCCCCAACTCCAAAACCTGCAAACACGCACACACACATATATATCTATATATATATATATTGTAATATTTATGTTACATTTATAATCCAGATTGCACAATGAACTTTACACAGATCATGACATTACAAGTTCTTGTTATCCTTTCCTTAATTTCTGAAACAAAAAAGAAAAAATAAACAAGTGACAAACTTAAACCTTGTGCCTTCATCCTTGATGAAACTTTATTGTATCAGTTAAGACAAACAAGGTTAATCCTACAAACAATCTGATTGTTTGTTTGTGTTTGTGTTTGTGTTTGCCTCTAGGAGAGCATATTCTGTCCTAACAAAGAAAGGAGCATAATTCTTGTGTTACCTGAGAAATGATGCGATGCCGGATAAGGTCAGATGAATTTGTTCTCTGTAATGTAAGAGCAAGGCCCTGAAAGTGACCTCCATCAATATTATGAGCCTCATTGGGGATAGTACTCATCTCTTCATCACCATTCACAGGCTTAGCTTTTCTCAACTCAAGCGTCCTATGGAATCCAGCAGCAAGACTCTCCATCATCAGAGTACCAATAGCCACAAAACCAGCAAAAGGAAATTCTCGCGACGGTTTTTCGCTAAGGCAAGGACTTGCTAAGCTGTCAAAAGCATCAGGAAGTATGTGAACGAATCCAGTGGCCAAGATCACACCAGCAGCAAAGGACTTGATTAGGAAAAAAGGTTCTTTATCTGGTCGTAGACATGATATGTTTTTGACTAAAAATGGAGACAAACTCCTAGTGAACTGGCAACTAGGATTGAAGCTATTGCAACAAGTTTGTATTTGAGTGGCTCAGCTGAGTTTTGGTTCTTCTCTTGTGCTTCACATGTGCAATTTGAAGAAGAGACCAAGACAGGAAAAAGGAAAATGAGAAAGACTAAAGCACAATATCTTCATAGACCGGGTTGTCCATTGATGTGCCAATTATATCCATATAATTGTACATCCATTTACATGAAATCTTGCATTGTTTAGAGTCATTTTGGAATTAATTCTGCCTAAAAAGTGTTTAATTGTGTATTTCAGGTGTAAGGGCGAATATGGAAGAAAAGCAGCGAATTGGAGAGAAAGAGACAAGAAGTGGAGACAGAGAGAAAATCTGATCGATCGGCCTCATGGTCCGATCGATCGGACATCATTGAAGAAGAAAAGAGACAGAGGAGAATTCCGATCGATCAGACCAGAGTCCGATTGATCGGCCAGAATTGCGAAACGATTCTGAAGATTTGTAAAATGCCCGAACTTGCCCTAAACCCAAATGGTCCCATTCAAAACGGCACAGACTTATTAAAAAAATGACTTGAGGGTTGTTAGGAGTATAAACACTACAACAGAACTAGAAATTGGTGACAAAAAATTGCATCAATTTTTTTGTTGATGCTAAATCGCACTAATTCGCAACAAAAATCTTGTTGATGCAAAATATTTAACTTTTTGCAACAAAATTAAATTCTTGACGCTGAATGTTATGTTTTGGCAACAATATCCTATATTGTTGCGAAAAGGGACGAGTTTTAGCATCAATAAATTTTTTAATTCGAATTTTAAGGCCTTTGGCAACAAGTTATTTTATTAACGCTAAAAGTTAAGGCCTTTGGCAACGGTTTATTTTATTGATGCAAAATCATATTAATGGTCAGCAATGAAAAAAATATTTGATGCGGAAAGTATAAAACCTTTGGCATTAAAAATTATTTTAATACAATTTTTATTGGTAATAATATTTTGTGATGCGAAACATTTTCGCATTGATACCATATTTTGATCTCAATTAATGATGCAATAATTGTAATTCTTATGTATCTATGTTTATACATTTATACTTAGAACCTTTACAAGTTTTGACCATTTTTGGATTGACAACTTTTTCATTTGGTCCAAAAATAGCCACTTGATGATACTTGAACAAAAAAAAGTGCAGCCCTGTGAAAAAAAATGCGGCCCTCATAGTAAGGTAAAAGTAGAAATTTATTTCAGCAACGAAATTTCAATTTCTCAATGCTAAAATTGTCAGATTATGCTTACTGACAGACCTTGGGGCTTTACTACTTTGTGCTATCTGTACAATATGTACATGTGTGAAAATGAACACTCGACTCCACTTTGATGGATTTGACTCTCTTGAAAGTCGTTCAATAGACACAGAGAAGATAAGGAGGAACATGTCTTCCTCTAGAGTAGCAAATGGTACTGAAAGATTGCCATAGTTCCGAAAAAGAAGTGCAGCACCATAATTCTATAATAAAAAAGTTGCATTTCAACAAAGACCATCACAAGCATTGCCAAATTTACAATACCAATATTTCTTCACAGAAAAATGTCATAAGTCTATAACAAAAAATTTGCAGCACTCTCTCTTATTTAAAAGCCTAGCACTCTTCTGACTTTTTACAATAGAAGTTTTCAAAGGTGATCCAAAGCTTCTTTTACACACATGATCAGACCCAAATAATTTTCCCACCACTCTTCTCTGCAAATTAAAAATACACAAAGTTAATGAGACTCAAGCATCCCGAAACCATGCTACTTTAAATACAAAGTGCTGAAAAAAAGACTATCAAGTGCCAAGAAAAGACCAAAAATACTTAACAAAGTTACCATAAAGTTTTATACTCATATACCTTACTCATCATCCATTGTAGCAATCTCAACATCATTACTTGAAGAGTCAGTATCATAATCACTTTCATCACCATCTTCTTGTCCACTTAAAGTATTTGTCATGATGCTTGATCCCTCCATATCATTTCTTTGCAAATCAATCACGTCTTCAGTAAAGGCAGTAGAACAACTTGAAATATGCATTGTGCTTGCCAATTCATTATGTTGGTATGGCTCATAGAGTGTCTCAACGTTGTTGTCTTGCCATCCCTTCTCTAATTCAGGCACATCATACAAATTTCGAGGTTTTACCTTAACCACAGTATGCCAACTCGAGTTTTTTATTCCTTTCACATAATATACTTGATCAGCTTGACTCGCTAGAACAAAAGGCTCATTTTGATAGCAAATACGAGTCATATCAAGAGTGATAAATCCAAAGTCATCTTTATTGTATCCCCTAGTTTGATTCCTACCTTGTGGTGGAACATCAAACCAATCACACCTGTATAGCACAACTCTATTTTCTCCCAAATATTCAAGTTCAATGATATTCTTTATGACACCATAGTAATCAACACTACCTGTGAGTTCATCACCTTTGACAATAACACCACTGTTTTGGGTTTTTAAGGACAACTCACGTTCTTTTGTATGGAATCTAAACCCCTTCGTGATATATCCTTTATAAAATGTAACACGTCTATCTGGTCCTCGAGCCAATGAAAACAATTGATCATGTGCACGTTCATCATTTTCCTCGCGTAATTGAGTAACCTACAACAAAAAATAGTCGTCAATTAAATTGATAAATTTATATCCAAGTACTTGCATTTGAAAGTTAGATTAAAATACATAATCAAGCCTATATATTCCAACAAAAACTTACACGCTTTTCAAACCAAGTGGCGAATTGCTCTTGGTGTCTCTTCTCTACATTCCTAGAACTTTGTCTCAGGAGCTCATCCATGTGTTCTTCAACCCACGGATTAACATCTTCACAATTTTTAAGCACATAAAAGTGAGCTTGCATATGCTCTAATACACTCAATTCCTTATATTCACCTTGCATCAAAAACCGACCACTTGTTTTGAAGATCGATATACCCTGATATTGTTCCTCACCCGTGCCATCAAAGTTTCTCTCAGTCTGAAAAGCTTCTCTCTCTGAATCTTTTAAGTATCTTGAGCAGAACGTCATACATTCTTCTAAAATGTAACCTTCAGCTATTGAACCTTCGGGTCGTGCTTTGTTACGGACATAGCCTTTTAGAGTATGTAAATACCTGTAAAATAATAAATAATAAACACTTAATATTTTAAATATTTATAGCAACAAAACAAATCATTAAGAGATGAAATCATATCAAAAAAGTTGATAAATTTTCTATCACACCTTTCGATTGGATACATCCAACGATATTGCACAGGTCCACCAATCTCAGCCTCACTAGCTATATGAATCAGCAAGTGAACCATGATATCAAAAAAGGCAGGTGGAAAAATCATTTCCAATCTACAAAGTGTTACTCCAATTTGAGCATCAAGATCCTTTAGGTCCTCAACGTTTAGTACTTTTGAGCATAATTTTCCAAAAAATAGGCTTACATCAATTAGTGGACCACATACTTCTCTAGGAAGAAGATCACGTATTGCAAGTGGTAGTAGTCGTTCTAGAAGTACATGACAATCATGACTCTTCAATCCATATATCTTACACTCTTTGACATGCACACATCGAGCAATGTTTGATGCATATGAATCAGGCATCTTGATATCTTTTAAGAATTGGCACAAAGCTCTCTTTTCACTTAAGTGTAAGTTGTACTTTGCGGGAGGTAAGCAATACTTGTCACCCACTTTAACAGGATGAAGTTCTTTCTTTATACCCATCAACTGAAGATCAAGACGAGCATTTAAATTGTCTTTCGTTTTTCCATCAAGATCTAATAGTGTACCCAAGATACTGTCACAAACGTTTTTCTCAATATGCATTACATCGAGATTATGTCGTAAAGATAATGTCTTCCAATAAGGCAACTCAAAGAAAATACTCTTTTTCTTCCAATTAACAGTCTTATCATCTCTTTTTCTCTTCCTTGTAAGCTTTCCAAACTTTACTTGGTCAAACATATCATATTGCTTTAACACATCGTACCCAGAAAGTCTTTTCGGAGCTTAACGATGTTCCATATGATTATCAAATAAACGCCGATTTTTTCGCCAAGGATGTTCATGAGACAAGGACCTTCGGTGACCCATATAACAATGCTTTCGACCATGCTTTAATCTATAAGAACAAGTATTTTTATTACAACAAGGACATGCCAACTCACCTTTTGTGCTCCAACCAGACATCATGGCATAAGCAGGGAAATCATTTATCGTCCACAATAACATTGCACGAAGCTGAAAATTTTGTTGTAAAGAAGCATCAAATGTTTGGATACCAACTTCCCATAGGTCTTTCAAATCATCAATCAGTGGTGCCAAGTATATGTCTATGTCATTACCTGGAGATTTTGGTCCAGGAATAAGTAAACATAACATCCAATATGAATGTTTCATGCAAAGCCAAGGAGGCAAGTTATAGGGGATCATGACAACAGGCCAAGTGCTATGTGAAATGCTCATGGTTCCAAATGGATTGAAACCATCACTCGCTAGTCCAAGTCTCACGTTGCGAGATTCTATAGCAAAGGATGGATGTTTATCATCAAAATCTTTCCATTCTTTTGAATCTGCCGGGTGTCGTAGAATTCCATCATTTTCTCGTTCATCCCTATGCCATCTCATAGCTGAAGCTGTTTCTTTTGACATAAACAATTGTTGAAGACGTGGTTTTAGTGGAAAGTAACGTAAAAGCTTTCGCGGTACCCTCTTCTTTTTTTTCTTGAATATTGGTACCTCATTGCCTACAACTTCTGGAACTTTTTGCCATCTAGCTTCTCCACATTCTGGGCATTGGTCCATCACTGAATTTTCCTTACAAAATAAAACGCAATCATTAACACATGCATCTATTTTTTTGTACATTAACCCAAGAGCTGAAACCATCTTTCGAGCCTCCCTCATAGATGCAGGACATGTATTGTCTGGTGGAAGAATAAATCTTATAAAATCTAACAATCCATTCAGCCCCCTATCAGTGAAACCATAAAGACATTTAAGCTAAAAGATTTTGACAACAAAAGATAGTTTGGATAACTTATCAAAGTTCGGGTATAGCTTCTGCTCTGCATCCTTCAACAATTGGTAAAATTTTTTGGCCTCCTCATTTGGTTGTTCAGGATCACAATTATCGAAGTGCTCCCCGATACCTGCAAGGATATCCCCAAAACCTCCACCTCTTGACATGTTATACAACATTTCAAATGTGGCAGCATCATCATTTTCTGCATTATTATCATCATTTGCCTCAACTCCATCATCAATAGGCACGTCGTTTAAGCTTTCACCATGGTAAATCCATTTAGTGTAACTTTTTTCCATCCCCCATCTAAATAAATCGAACTTAACATCACTTTTATCCTTAAAATAGACATTGTTGCACTTACAACACGGACACCGTATTTTATCAGTAACCCCTTCACAAGAAAAGGCGATATCTAAAAATGTATCCATACCCTTCTCATATTCAGGTGTTCCTTTATTCAAATGAACCCAACTCTTATCCATGAATTTAGTTTCTGCAAATATGGAGGGCATTCATACTCTATAAGTTACTAGAAAATATTTTTTGTAAAAAAAAAAAAATCTACTGCTCAAGTGAACCAAATATCAACACATTGAAACACAGTGACAAGACCACAGATTAAGAAGTCTACAGATTAAGAACTCCATTGAGGTAAGTGAAAACACAATATATAAGGGGGAAAAATTCGAACCATAATATATAGGTGAAACAGAGCATGAGTAGTTAGAACTCATCCATTCAAGAGAACCAAATATCCACATACCGTGTTAAAGTTCAAAATTGCAGAGAGATGATCCCCTTCCTTGCTTCAGATTTGGAGATGTAGGTATGTGTAGTACCCGGTTTTCGTCCGGCCAAAAAAAATACAAAATACAAAAATAATAATAATAAAAACAAATATATTAAAAATATATATATATATCATATAAAAAATATAAAAAAAATATATAAAAAAAATATAAAAAAGAAGGAAAAGATAAAGTGGCCGAAAGTAGAGTAAAAAAAAAAGGAAGTGAAAAGGGGAAGGCTTTGGCTTTTGGTGAAAAAAAACAAAAAAAAGAAGAGAGGAAGAGAGGAAGAGAGGAGAGAGGAAGAAGAGAAGAAGAGAAGGAGAGAAGGAGAGAAGGGGAAAACCGATTCTTTGGATTTTTTTTGGTAGAAGCTTCATACCCCTCATATCTTTCACTCAAGTATTGCTCTATTTACACTTGATTTCAATGTTTGATTCATTTTTAGCATCCTCGGATGTTGACTAAGAATGGACATGGTGTTTCTTGCATTCACCTTGGACATATGTGATGCTTGGGAGTGTTTTCGATACTAATATGTTGAGCCCTTTCTCTTTGCATTTTTTTTCTTCTATTTCTTGTTGGAAAAAGCGGGAGAGACCATATTTGGATTTGATTTTCTTGGTTGGGATACGTGTGAATCTCATAATGTGGTCTTGACTCGATTTAAATCTTGATTTACATTTGAGTATTCTATTTTTCCCTCTCTTTATGTTTGTTTTGTTGGACGAGGCTCGGGTTTGGATATTATTTGGACGAGTTGATGGAGGCTTGAGCAATTTCAAGATTTTGTTTGGTTTATTGCAATTTGTGTATATTTGGCCCCCCATATTGTGTAATTTATCTTATTCATGTCGATTTGTATAATTTCGACATTTATTATTTGGATTATTTGTACAAGTGTGGATTATGAATATATAGGCTTAAAGTTGAATATAGGTCATTTCAATTAAAGAAATCATAAGTTGATTTCCTTTATTTGAATTATGAACCTTATTTGATTTCATTTATGAATTTGCCATAAGTTGGCAATAATAGGTTAAATTGATAGATGGCACTTTTCCAAATAATCATTTATGCCATAAGTTGGTATTTAAAATTAAACCTACCAAAAGTTGGTAGGTCATTTTATCATTTATGCCATAAGTTGGTATTTAAAATTAAACCTACCAAAAGTTGGTAGGTCATTTTATCATTTATGCCATAAGTTGGTATTTAAAATTAAACCTACTAAAAGTTGGTAGGGCATTTTATTAAATAAACCATAAGTTGGTATCTAAAATTAAACCTACCAAAAGTTGGTAGGACATTTTATCATTAACACCATAAGTTGGTGTTTAAAATTAAACCTACCAAAGTTGGTAGGACATTTTATCATTAACACCATAAGTTGGTGTTTTAAATTAAATCTACCAAAAGTTGGTAGTGTGTCCCCAAATAAAAACTATCATAAGTTTTAGTAATATTACAATTTCTTTTAATGCTATCATAAGTTGATAGTATTTTTACAAATCTTTTCCCAAAACTATCATAAGTTGATAGTGTTATTTCAAACCTATTTCCAAATAAAAACCATCATAAATTGATAGTAATATTCCAAGCTTTTTTTCAAACACTATCATAAGTTGATAAGTGTGTTGAAAGTAATAATTCAAACTTTAACAATTATATCTTGCAAAGAGCAAGTATCCATAAGATAGCCATGAAATTAATTAGGGTAACCGTTTTCAAACGGGAGTTGTGGGGTGCCTAACACCTTCCCCACACTCAATCGATCCCCGTACCCTTTTCTCTGGTTCGCAAGTTTTTTTGGTGTCCAATTGCACTTTAAATCAATTGGTGGCGACTCTAAACATTTTTCATCCTCCCACGCCGGTCCGCGTCGTGACCCCGGTTGCGACAACTGGCGACTCTGCTGGGGACACCAGGTTTTTTAAACCTAAGAGGGTCAAGCCCATATGATTAAATTGATTGGCTACGGTTACTTCTTCTTGTATGATTAATTGTTTGTTTCCTTTATATGTCAGAGATGTTGATTTATTTTGTTGTGGTAAAGTATTTGTCATCTCATACATTTACACTCATTGTAGCCTACCAGCTGGGCTCTACCTTTAGTATTAGAGAGGGTTGACCACTATTCTCGTGAGATTCGGTCTCCGCATGGGTAGTGGAAGATATCCTCACCGGATCGACTTTTCTTAAAAGTTAAGGGAGGAGCTTTTGTCCCAATAGTTGGGATTTTAAAAGCAACATGATCTGGGACCTCGCAGAATAGTTAGATAAACTTACCCAAGCACTTTATAAAGCCCTAGATCCATGCCCGAAACCTCCAGAAATTTAGGTTACCCCGTGTAATGGCATATTCTATTTTTGTGTGATTTACTCATTTGTCGTCGATGTTTTGTCTTACACATTTTTAATTGTAATTTCCATTATTGGTTTCTTCTCTCTTGCATTCACGTAGGCACAGTCATTGCATTTTGTCAAACTAAATAAGTTCATAGTCATGCATGAAAAAAAAAACAAAAAAAAAAACACCAATTCACTCATGTCTTTGCCATCCTTATAGTATAAGATTACAATTGTGAATTGCTAAAGCAATGAAAATGAACAACAAAAAAATATAATGGGGCAGTTTGTGAGGAAATTGACTCTTAATTTTCTTGTTGATCAAGTGGGAATGGATCATTCTATGTCTGATTCTGAGGAGGTTTACGTTTTGGCTGTCGATGACAACCTGGTTAATAGACCAGTCATTGAAAGGTTGCTCAAGATTACTTCCTGTAAAGTAACTGCAGTGGACAGTGGAATAAGAATACTTCAGTTTCTGGGATTAGACGAGGAGAATAATTGTCCTGTTGGGTTTGATAGTTTGAAAGTGGATCTAATTATCACCAATTACTGTATGCCTGGAATGACAGGAGATGAGTTGCTAAAGAAAATCAAGGAATCGTCTGCCTTAAGAGAGATTCCGGTGGTAATCAGGTCATCTGAGAACGTAGTGACTCGAATCGACAGATGCTTGGAAGAAGGAGTAGAGGATTTTATTGTAAAGTCAGTGAAGTTGTCCGATGTGAAGCGCTTGAAAGGTTACATGACCAGAGACGGAAACCAAGAGAGATGCATCAACAACAAGAGAAAGCTTCCGGAGACTTGTGATCTATGTTTATTACCACCATCACCATCAGAGCCATGTTCTCCACCACCGTTGGAATCTCTTATCAGACAGCTTAAAAGGTCCTGCTTGGATTAAATCCTGATCGTCTGTTATGTACCCTGCCTCACTGTGCAAATATTCATAATTTCTCGGGGAGTGTGAAAGTTTTTTTTATTATTATTCTATTTTATTTTTATCTAGTTGAAAAAAAAAGAAAAAAAAAAGAGAAAAGAGTCGTCCTCAAGCGGGGAAATGAACAGTTGAGTGTGACAGTTTTGTTTTTTTATTATTATCTGGTTGAAAAGAGAAGCAGGAAGAAAAAAATTCGTCCTCAAGCGGGGAAAATAACAGTGGAAGGTGACAGTAAAGTAAGTACTGATGTGACAGGCACCGCGAATGTCTTCGCATATGCAGAGCCATCTTCGTCTTCATCTCCATCTCAAATCATTTCTGGCAAAAGCGTGTCTTCATCTCCGTCTCCATCTTCATCTCCGTCTCCATCTTCATCTCCATTAGTTATGGTAAAAGTGTGTTTTCTCTCACAAAGATCAAGAGCTATGCCGAGACGCTCACGCACCATCGCCTCAAGATTGCAATCCAGGCTTGCGTTGTTCAACGAAGCTGAAATTATTCCGGAGTGTAGAATTGATGAAACGGTACAGCGAGAAGCAATCAACAAATGGGCGATACACTGCTTGAGGGAGCATTCCTTGCTGTTTTTAGTAGATCCAGATCTAGAAAATGACTTACTGGTGTATCCTCAGATCGTTCGCTCCTTCTATCACACTCTCATCGAGCTACCACGAAGTGAGCGGACTAGGAATCAACTGGTTTATCAGGTCATTCTAGCTGGTGTGAAAGTTCAATTCACGACAGCAGATCTGTGTCGCTACTTGGGATATATCCACCAGTAGATGATAAGCCCATTGGATCTCAACAACCGATCTGTGCGTCAAAGCAGAAAATTGTTGATGATATGTGTGGAGGAAAAAAGAATAGGCTCAGCAACGCTACACGCCGTGCTTACTTGCCTTCGAAGATGTGGTTGCTGGATGATGCTGTCAGGAAAAATCTGTGCCCTATTGGTCATGAGCAAGAACGACGAGGAAAATTCTTGTCAGTCTTATACTCTATGTATAAAGGGCAGTGGTTTGATATTGGGAAGATCTATCTGGCCACGATCTTCAAAGCCAAGGATTTTGTCGAGAAGAAGCCAATAAAGGCGGGGAAGTTATTTTTCCCACGGCTTATCACAAGGTTGCTTTTGTTCAAAGGCATTCGACCTCCTCGGCCTCGAGGCTCTTTGGGATATCAAGTCACCATGCTGGAAAGAAGGACACGGCGTCAGAGCATCAGCCATTTGAAAAAACCTTCTGCTGGAAAGAAGCAGACCCAAGAAGGTCACTCAGCATCACCACTTAGTGATTCCTCATCAGCAGTTGCAGCATCTCCACAATCAGATCACATACGTGCAGCGATAGCCCGGCTAGAGATGGGGCTACAAACACTAGAAGAGGGACAGCAAAGGCTGGAGCACATGTTGGCCGCAGTCATGGATATGGTACGGAAGTCCAAACACTAGAAATTTTGGGGAGTTATGTTTTAAACTCAGTAACTGGACCAATTTGGAATTGCCAGATTCTGTCAGCAGCCTTCAAGAGTAAAATCCATCTGCACTACCATCTGTGGTCCAGCTCACGGCCATTGATTGGGTTTTAATAATGAGCATGTCTTTACTTTACTTTGATAAATTTCTCTAGTACAGCTTTTGCATGTTCAATGCTTCCAGTTCTCATGTTTTTGATGCTATGTTATACTCATCATTCCTACATTTATTTGCCCAATTCCCGTGTTTTTGATGCCTTTGTTACATTCATCATCCCACATTTATTTGCCTTTATTTGTCCATCACTTGCAAATTCCAAATCTTGCAAATTCCATTTTGACAGGATTGAAATTGATGATAATGGAAAGATGAACCGAATGAACCAGATTTTGGGGCACCCATTAACAATGTCGAATTTGACTTGAACATTGAGGATGAATATGAGATATAGTCAGAAATGTTGAAACAAGTTTAATCAAAAAGAAAAGATAATTCAAATGGATGAGGTTGTTAATTTGGGGTTGGAAGTTTGAATTGGTGCAAACTTGGAAGATTAGAGATGAAATAAAGAAGCAATTTGATGTCGGATGTCTTGCTGTAGTAAAATACCCCGAATGATATAGAAATATTGCACCAGTACTGAAAAAGGATGATTGTAATCAGATCACGATGGCACTAGAAGATAAAGAGGAAATTACTGTCATTACTTTATGTGGTACCTTTTGCTATGAAGTCATGCCATTTGGTCTAAAAATGCGGGAGATACTTATCAGCAAACCAAGGTCATTCTGTTTCATGATATGATGCATAAAGAGATTGAAGTGCATGGGGATAACATAATTGCCAAGCCAAGTGAGGATGAAGATCACATGATTAACTTGGAAAAGTTTGTTCAAAAGGTTGAGAAGACACTAGTTGAAGTTGAACCCCTCAAAATGCATATTCGGGACAATTTCAAGGAAGTTGTTAAGTTTTATTGGTAGCAAAAAAGAAAAAAAAAACCCGCTAGAGTGAAAACCCAAAAGGGTACTCTAGGCAAAATTAGGAATATACAAAAAAAAAAAAAAAAAACCCGCTAGAGTGAAAACCCGCAAGGGCGCTTTAGGCAAAAATAGGGGCAAAAAAAAAAATTGCTAAAGTGAAAAAAACCTCACAGGCGTTTCAATTTGGGCTGCAAGTTCAAATTTCAGATTGTTTGAAGAAGGATGGTTGGATTACGAGTTTGTTGAATTGACGAGTGGTGCCTGAGTTGGCTGTTAACTTGTCTCACATTGACATAGGTGGGAGTGCAAAATTAATTTCGTAATTGAAGGGTTGGAGATCAGTTAATTGGACATGTACCCAAAATTGGGGCAGATTTTGGGGTGCTTTTGATACCATCAGATATTTTACCTTGCTAAGGTGTTAGTCTTTTACATAGAAGAAGAAGTTTGTTGGCAGAAATGGAAGGTTCAGAGATAGCCTCATACAAGTCAGATTTGATTATTGTTAATTGGGTGCACACCAAAATTGGGGCAATTTTGGTACAATCTTTGAATTATCACATATTTCATCTTGAAGAAGCTCGGTTTGTCCTTTCTGCCTTTGATTTCTCTACTTTCTTGTACATATTTCATTCTAAAATATTTTATTACCACCTATCCTTTTCAATAAAAATTGTGAGGAAATTCATTTCTTCAATTTTGTTGCTTGTAGTCTCCTTTTACATATCTCAATTCAATTCTCATTTCATACTCCAAAAAACAAATTGTGAGGAAATTCATTTCTTCGGTTTTGTCACTTGTGGCATCTTTTTCCATATCCCAATTCAATTCTCATCTGATACTCCAAAAACAAATTATTATCATTTGCTTTCAATAATTGACAAGCATGGCTGTACTTTTGAATTTATCACTGACAAAGTTTTGACAGGAAATATAATGAGTGCATCAGGACAATACTTTTGATAGGAAGTTGATGGATTTTGGCATCCTAAGCTGGAAAGGATCTGAGTGAAAAGCCTGAAGCTGAAGTAGGTGTTAGCAGGAAAGAGAAGCTCACATTCCTAAGCCGTGCAAAAAAAAAAAAAAAAAAAGATTTGAATAAGGAAATTCAGATAAATGGGTAGCTTTGAATTCAGATGCGTACGAACATGCAAATTTCAGGGAAAATGAATTGATTATGGGAATGCACATTGGAAAAGGAAAAGAGATAGCTCAAGAGCTGGGATCCAGAACGGAAAAATGCCTTCACTAATCAGATTAGAGAAGATACATTGAAAGCTCAGTGAGTCAGAAAGTCAACCCTGACAGAGAAACAAATTTGGTTTAGCAATTCGTAAATTGTGCGCTTGTTGGAGGATGGCAAAACCATGAGAAAAGATGCATCCATTCATTCATGAGACATTCATAATTGAGCAGAATAGGTCAGTGCATACATCATCACTGCATAAATAAAAAATTTTCAGCCAAGCCGGGAATGGCTACAGTGATCCCGAGCACCTTTTTCTCAATAAAAAAAAATTTTCAAAAAATCAAAAAAATCTTTTCCAGCCAAGTCGGGAATGGCTACAATAATCCCGAGCACCTTTTTCTCAAAAATCAAAAAAAAATCAAAAAATCAAATCAAATCAAAAAATCTTTTCCAGACAAGACAAAACAAGAATGAAAGATACAAGAATAATTGTAACATGGCAGATTCAAGATGGGATGGAGGCAAAAGGTGCAGTCTTCTCATGATGGATGATTGTAGGATGATAGAGGTGATGGTGCTGACGACAATTAACCAAAGTCGAATTTTCAAAATGAGAAAAAATAAAATACAATTTCTCTTCATACATTCATACACTCATGGATATTTTCTTACATAAAATTCAAACAAACATTTGGCCAAGCCGGGAATGGCCTTGTGATCCCGTGCCCCTTTATTTTCTTGCACCAACATTGGCCAAGCCGAGAATGGCCTTGTGATCCCGTGCCCCTTTATTTTCTTGCACCAACATTGGCCAAACCGGGAATGGCCACAATGATCCCGTGCCCCTTTATTTTCTTGCACAAACATTGGCCAAGCCGGGAATGGCCACAATGATCCCGTGCCCCTTTATTTTCTTGCACCAACATTGGCCAAGCCGGGAATGGCCTTGTGATCCCGTGCCCCTTTATTTTCTTGCACAAACATTGGCCAAGCCGGGAATGGCCACAATGATCCCGTGCCCCTTTATTTTCTTGCACCAACATTGGCCAAGCCGGGAATGGCCTTGTGATCCCGTGCCCCTTATTTTCTTGCACCAACATTGGCCAAGCCGGGAATGGCCTTGTGATCCCGTGCCCCTTTATTTTCTTGCACAAACATTGGCCAAGCCGGGAATGGCCTTGTGATCCCGTGCCCCTTTATTTTCTTGCACAAACTTTTGGCCAAGCCGGGAATGGCCACAATGATCCCACGCATTTCAGGCCCGTACGAAACGCGGTTGACCACGCCTTTGTTTGCCTTTTATTTCATAAAAGACATACAAAGGGGGGCAGCTGTAGTACCCGGTTTTCGTCCGGCCAAAAAAAATACAAAATACAAAAATAATAATAATAAAAACAAATATATTAAAAATATATATATATCAAAAAAATATATATATAAAAAATATAAAAAAGAAGGAAAAGATAAAGTGGCCGAAAGTAGGGTAAAAAAAAAAGGAAGTGAAAAGGGGAAGGCTTTGGCTTTTGGTGAAAAAAAACAAAAAAAAAGAAGAGAGGAAGAGAGGAAGAGAGGAGAGAGGAAGAAGAGAAGAAGAGAAGGAGAGAAGGAGAGAAGGAGAGAAGGGGAAAACCGATTCTTTGGATTTTTTTTGGTAGAAGCTTCATACCCCTCATATCTTTCACTCAAGTATTGCTCTATTTACACTTGATTTCAATGTTTGATTCATTTTTAGCATCCTCGGATGTTGACTAAGAATGGACATGGTGTTTCTTGCATTCACCTTGGACATATGTGATGCTTGGGAGTGTTTTCGATACTAATATGTTGAGCCCTTTCTCTTTGCATTTTTTTTCTTCTATTTCTTGTTGGAAAAAGCGGGAGAGACCATATTTGGATTTGATTTTCTTGGTTGGGATACGTGTGAATCTCATAATGTGGTCTTGACTCGATTTAAATCTTGATTTACATTTGAGTATTCTATTTTTCCCTCTCTTTATGTTTGTTTTGTTGGACGAGGCTCGGGTTTGGATATTATTTGGACGAGTTGATGGAGGCTTGAGCAATTTCAAGATTTTGTTTGGTTTATTGCAATTTGTGTATATTTGGCCCCCCATATTGTGTAATTTATCTTATTCATGTCGATTTGTATAATTTCGACATTTATTATTTGGATTATTTGTACAAGTGTGGATTATGAATATATAGGCTTAAAGTTGAATATAAGTCATTTCAATTAAAGAAATCATAAGTTGATTTCCTTTATTTGAATTATGAACCTTATTTGATTTCATTTATGAATTTGCCATAAGTTGGCAATAATAGGTTAAATTGATAAATGACACTTTTCCAAATAATCATTTATGTCATAAGTTGGTATTTAAAATTAAACCTACCAAAAGTTGGTAGGTCATTTTATCATTTATGCCATAAGTTGGTATTTAAAATTAAACCTACCAAAAGTTGGTAGGTCATTTTATCATTTATGCCATAAGTTGGTATTTAAAATTAAACCTACTAAAAGTTGGTAGGGCATTTTATTAAATAAACCATAAGTTGGTATCTAAAATTAAACCTACCAAAAGTTGGTAGGACATTTTATCATTAACACCATAAGTTGGTGTTTAAAATTAAACCTACCAAAGTTGGTAGGACATTTTATCATTAACACCATAAGTTGGTGTTTTAAATTAAATCTACCAAAAGTTGGTAGTGTGTCCCCAAATAAAAACTATCATAAGTTTTAGTAATATTACAATTTCTTTTAATGCTATCATAAGTTGATAGTATTCTTACAAATCTTTTCCCAAAACTATCATAAGTTGATAGTGTTATTTCAAACCTATTTCCAAATAAAAACCATCATAAATTGATAGTAATATTCCAAGCTTTTTTTCAAACACTATCATAAGTTGATAAGTGTGTTGAAAGTAATAATTCAAACTTTAACAATTATATCTTGCAAAGAGCAAGTATCCATAAGATAGCCATGAAATTAATTAGGGTAACCGTTTTCAAACGGGAGTTGTGGGGTGCCTAACACCTTCCCCACACTCAATCGATCCCCGTACCCTTTTCTCTGGTTCGCAAGTTTTTTTGGTGTCCAATTGCACTTTAAATCAATTGGTGGCGACTCTAAACATTTTTCATCCTCCCACGCCGGTCCGCGTCGTGACCCCGGTTGCGACAGTATGGATTTAGGTTGACTTCTTAAAGAACTCCGGTGATGACGCCGACAGCCAACAACTACTTGAAGAAATCCAGTGATAATGTTGGCCGACAACAATCTGAAGAATTGGGGGCGCTATCACCAAAGGGTTTTTTACTCAATCTGTACGTATTTGGTGTTTGACTTTTAAAAGTCAATATAATAAAAAATTATCCTTTAAAGTTTTCTTTAATATAATTGACTCTGTACATATTTGGGTGTAACTTTATAATTGCACATAAAGTTAAGATCTAAGTACGCTATATCAAAACTTTAAAGGATAATTTTTTTATTATACACATTTGTCTTTTCTTATTAATAAGTATACTTGGAAGTTGATTAATTGCACATAAAAATGGGTGCATGATATTTTAATATATATCCATAAAATTTTAAATTAGTTTTAAGTGAGTGATATTAAACTAGGTTGAGGTAGATTTAGGGTTAATGATTTAAGGGAAGAGCAAGAAAGTCCTCTATTCCCTAAACCCTATCTACTCGAGCTATCCTCAAGCATTCTAGGGTCTTCTCACAAGTTTGATATTAAACTAGTTTTAATATGAACTATTAAAACCCTAACTTAGAGAACCCTAAACACTAAGTTAGAGGAATCAAGTCTCCCTCAACTACCCTAAATATGTTATAGCAAGAGATAACCCTAAATCTATATATCTACTAAAACACTCAACAATATATTTAGGAGAACTAATTGTTTCAAAGGTTTAGAGCCTTAAACTCCTAAAAAACTCGTAAAAACTAGAACTGCCTCAAAAAAGCCCTAAACAATGATATTTAGGCCTCAAAACAAACTCCGACCCAATATAGTCCCCGTAACTCATGTGGGTTCTCTTGGAAATTTGACGATCCAGTTGGTCCATAAACGTACGTATCTGTAAACGTCATTCTCATCAAACATATATTAAACTCGACTTGGTATCATTTACAAACTCAATAATGATAATGCAAATGAACTAGCGGTTGAGCAACAATAACTTTTCATATGTCCATAGGGCTTGTTAACACCTCTGTTTTCGTTGACTTGATCTCGGGGTCTATCGTAAATTGTACTTATACTTGTACTAAAAAAAACTCAATAATAATGGTATAACTTAGCCAAGTAATGCAATTAGACTATATGGCTGCGTTTGGTAAAGCATATTATGCTAGTTTTAAAATGCTACCAATTTGAATAATTTTACTAGCATTTCCATTTCTATTCATTTTATGTCCTTAGTATTTCATTGTCATTCCCATTTTATCCCTCACCCCATTAATTAATTAATTATCTTTATTTAATAATCTTATTTTATAAATGAATTAATTACCTTTATTTTAAATAAATTAATAATCTTTATTTTATAAATAAATTAATAATCTTTATTTTTAATAAATTAATAATCTTTATTTATAAATAAATTAATTATCTTTTATTTTTATCTTTATTTTATTTTAATTAATAATCTTTATTTTATAAATTAATTTTTATTTATAAATACATTTATATGTCTCTGTTACAATTAAAATGCATAATACCCCTGCACGTAATTTGTTACAATATGCTACACAACATAAATGTTATCAACAAAAGTTTAACCAAACACTACCAAGCATTTTTACAGCATCTCCACTACTAAAATTGTCCAGTATTTCTACTACTACTATTTATGCTAGCATATCTGCTACTTTCCAAATGCTTTACCAAACTAGGCCTAATCAATAATAAAATGACATTTTGGGCCAACATTCTAGAATGGTCTAAAATGCTTTGTTGACCTTTTAAATAATCAAAACTTTATTTCTTTTTATAAAATTAACTATGTACGAAAACCTTGCCATTTCACTCCCATCCACTTGCCGCGAAAATTTGACCCACATAATGCTGTACGAAATCATGCTTTATTGGGTTGAAAATTTTAGTGGCCGCGAAACTCCAAAAGTTTCCCTCGTTGATTTCCTTCTCGTCCGGACTTGCAAAATCAAGAGACACCCACATAAGCCACGTGCCGGGGATGGTGGAATGATTGTTGTTATATATTCTGATGGTGATCAATGTGAAAAGAATGGTGGATGCCCCTTTTAGGCCTCTTTATTCCTCTCACGTGTGTTCATTTTCTATCTATTAGGGAGCAATCATGGTGGCATCTTAGAGGATTGAAGCTAATGAACCAACTGAATCAGCTCCAGATGGTAAAAAATTATGATCATTCTATGACTAATTTAACTTCTTGTTCTCATATAGAAACCTTTTACTTTATGGGTTTTAAACTGTCAATGATTATCTTATTAAATTGCAATGTTTTTTAACTACATAAAATTTGTTATTTTTAGTACCTCATCGGAGAGGGCCATCTCGTGGTCTAGCAACAACCAAGACATTAAAAGCCAATAGAACAAACAAACTGAATGTGACTATTCCTTTGGATGACTTAGCAGCAGTAGGTGTTAATTCTGAGAAATTTATCAGTGAAGTAGGTGTGGTTACTAGGTTGAATGCTCCTTTGGAAAAGGCCAAATGGAAGGAGATAGACGAAGCCATTAAGGAGAAGATATGTGATCTTACACTGGTAAGAATCTTGTAATTAAATATGTATTTTTTTGTTGCTTGGTTAGCTAATATAGAGCATTATTACTCATTTATATTCTAATTTCAGAAAAGATTCGAGGTAGAAGACACTCCAGTTATACGAAAAGTTATCAAGTCTATGGCCAATGCAAGCTACCGTAATTGGCGTGCTCGTTTGCATCAACACTACAAGATTTACAAGACTAATGAGGAGCGACTCGCAAATCCACCCAAGAATGTTTCTATTCAGCAATGGAAGACAGTGATGGATTACTTTGGCAGTGATAAATTTCTGGTATATGTACAGTATTATTTTTATAAACATAAATTATGTTATAGTTATTTACTTGTGAAAAATAACTAATGCTATAAAATTTTTTATTGTCTAGAAAATCAGCCAAAGAAACTTGGAAAATCGTAAGAGCCATGAAACTCCCCATGTTGCTGGTCGGAAATCATTCAAGTCTGTTAGCTTTGACAACGTAAGCTTTCACATACTCATAGTAAGATATTTGCTACAACACTCTGGTTTTTGGGTTAATTTTTTTTTCAACGAGACATGAAAACAGGGAAAAAACCCAATATGCAAGAGTTGTGGAAGCTAACTCATATGAGGAGTAATGGTTCTTGGGTGAATGACAAGGCAAAACAAGTTGATGTATGTTTCACTCATATTTTGATTTTTAGTTTTAATGATTTTTTTTGCTTTGATTAACTGCTGAGTGTACAATGGCATGGTTGGTATGATCAATATAGGAGGATGTGTCGTATCTTGTTAATCATTTCGTAGAAGGAGAGAGTTCTAACCAATTAACATCTGATGAAGCATTTATCGAAGTGGTTGGTGAAAAGTCTAGTGCAAATTATGGTCCAAAACCTATCAAGACTAGGGTGCGAATTGAAGCACAATTGGAAAAGGCTACCCAACAACGTGATGAGGTTATAAAAGACTTAAAGGAGTTGGAGGTGCGTTTTGAGGACCAGCGTGTGCGACAAGAGGATGAGATATCACGCATGAAGACTGAAATGAATGCTCAAAAGGTTGAGATGGATGCGCAAAGAGCTGAGATGCAATCCCAGCTTCAGAATATTATGAGTCAATTGCATCCTAATCAAGGTTAGATTTTGTTCCATAATTTTGTCAACTTCTATTTCTATATGTGATCTCAATTTGCTTCTAAGATCTGTAATTTTTATATTTTTTCAGCTGCATCTTAAAGTCTACTACAAGCACAAGGTCTCTATACTACCAAAAAAATGATCAACCTGTTCTCACCAGATTTGTGGAGTTCCTTTGTCTTTTGGTTTCTGTTTTTTTAAGCTTTAGAATGTTTCAATGCATAGTTGAATCTTATTTTGGATGTAAAGATGGGCAAGATTTTATGTCTTTCGTATATTATCTTGGATTTTATCTCTAATGTTATGTAGATTTTACTGCCACTTCTTTGTGGTCTGATTATAAGATGGCCAAGACTTGAGCATTATATTGAATGATTATTGAATTGCTTAAAAAAAACTACATACTTTGCTACAAGGAATATATAGTAATTTATAATTGCATATTAATATCGAAAGATATTTTAACAAATATTTTTTAGGGATATTATCCATATTTCTTTTTGTATCAAACTTTAATGACTGAAATTTATACTACTTCTTTTGCATCAACAAATATGTTGATATCAAACTTTGATATTAGTGTCTAAAAAATTTGTTGCAAATAACAAACATTTAATTTGACGAACATTATTGTGACAAAAAGAGAAAGAATTCGTCGCTAAAGGGCTCAATCACAACGAAATTTTGCTGTTGGATTGCACTTTTGGCATCAATTTTCTTCATTTTCACATTGAATTGTTTTGATACTAAAAGACAGACATTTCGTAATAAAACACAAAGTTGTTGCAAAAACCTTCGACGTTAGGACCTTTGGCAACGACATTGTGACAACTTTTTTTTAGTTCCAAAAAGAATTTGCGACAATATTTAGAGGTTTAGCAACAACTGTTTTTGTCATAAATTCCAGATTTTGTTGTAGTGAAAAGCTCATATTTTTAGGGTTTTAAGAACTTTTACTTTTGGAGCAAAACCAAGGGTTTTGGGAGGTGTCTCTACAGTAGCCATTGACGCAAACGCAAGGGGATTAAGGGGTTTTCCTTCATTTCTTTCTTGTTCTTGTATTTAATGACTGCTATTTTGGAGTTTGTGTTGTATTCCTTGGTTATGAGGAACTAATCCTCTAACTAGGGTCCTATGGAACCCTTCTTTAAAGATTGAATGAAATCGGTTTATTGTTCTTGAATCTCTTTTTATGTTGTTGATTTTCTATGGATATGCTTATTGCTTTCAAATGCTTGATCACCATTTGAATGATTTCTAGCCTAGGTTGAGACAGGAAGGATAAACCTAGGGTTGCAAGAATCCATAGAAAACATAGGAATATAGGTTTATGACTTATGCAATCATTAATTGATTTCCATTATTCTTAAGGGATTTTTGATATGAAACCGAATGTTAGGAATAACAGGGATTCTATTGAAAATGCTTTCAGTGTATCTAGGAATAGAACATTTGATAGTTTGGGAAATCGATTGTTAACAACTAAATTGAGAAGTGAGAATTAATGAACCAATGGAGTTTAATCGGATAAGAAGTGGTGAAGTTAGGAACCCTAGTGTTTACTTTTCTTGAAAACAAAATTTCTTGTTTGTTACTTTATTAATCACTCAATTTGTCATTTACTTAGTACCCTTTTAATTACTTGTTTAGCATTAGGTAAAACCCAATCAACAATCGCTTTGCCATTTTAGTGTGTTAATTGCTTAGATTGTCATTGAATTGAATTTGTCAAAATATTCTCGTGGGAACGATACTCTATTCACTCTTTATTACTTGTGCGACTTGTCCGCTTGCGAATAATTCACAACAACAATGACACTTGATCATTGTTTACAGGATTATAACAGGAAGAAATGGAACAACAGAGAAGATGAATAGGTTCGAGAGAGTTGCATAGATTGGCTCAAATATATAGAAAGGCCGCTGTATAGTGATCATAAATAACTATGTTGTATTTATGTAATGGCATTACTTGACGGTGCAATGTTGGCCTAGTATAAAGACAAGACATGAAAATATACTCAGAGAAAGCAAGTCTTAACATTCTGCTATCTCCAACAAGAAGAACAAGGGACTAGGACGGTCATTGAACAACTGTGAAAATCTGTTAGACCTCCTTGAAATGCAGCTGTACCTTACCAAGCTGTAGGAACCTGACACAAGGAGAGCTGTATAAAAGGCAAGGTTATTAAAACTAGACCGGTCATTGAACCGAAAAATTTATTGGTTCTTGGTTCACTGGTTCAACCTGAGTTAGATCGGGTTTGAATCTGTTTAATATAATAAATTATTAAATATAAATAATAACTTAAAAATATTCGTACTTCATAATATTCACAATCAGCGTTAATAGAACTTTTGGTCATCGAGAGATGCCCAAGATTTCATTTTGGTTATTGAAAGATAAAATGTTTCAAGTTAATAACTCGTAACTGAAAATTGTTTCATAATGGTCACTCAGGCAAAATTTATGGATTTAAGTTACTCAACAAGATGATGTGTCGCTGTAATCGTTAAATGCAATTGTTTTTTTTTTGTTTATGTGACCTGATAGTTGCAAAAGTTAGAATAACAATTTTAAAAATACATATCAACGATTCCATTGTTTTTTGCATACAAACATGAGATTACATTGTTTTTTTGTTATAAAGGAATGATATTGCACTGTGATTACATTGTTTTTCCGTACACAGACATGCGATTACATTATTTTTATTCCAAATTTATCAAAACAATGTAATTTTCAGAACAAATATAAATTGTGAAATTTCCAGAATAATGTAAATTGTCAAATTTATCAAAACAATGTAATTTATAGTTTTTGTCATATATAAGCTAGAGAAAAAATAGGTCAAGAATAACAATGTAACAATGTCAAACACATTGTTGTCAAACACATTGTTTTCAATACAATGCAACTTCCAAAATATGCCCAAAAAAAGGTGAGAAAACAAATTACATTGTTGTTGGAGGTGGTCGGAGAGTTGTTGGAGGTGGAGGTGGCTGTAGAAGTTTTTGGAGGTGACTAGATGCATGGATCGACGAATTGCATTGTTTTTAAACAATGTAATTTGAATTGGGTTGTCGGATTCCGACAACTGTCTGACCGGAAAAAGGGTGGATAAGGTGCGCCTCGATATGTAGAGTCCAAATATTGGTTCAATTGTCGGAGATGTCGTTGGAGGTGGCTGGATCGACACGATTTGTGCCGCAATTACCTCCTCCTTTGGGTGCTTTTTTCCAATGATATGAGCGGTGATAGGTGGTGTGGAGGGTCAGAAAATGATTGTGGTGGTCGAGCGCTTCCGTTCGGTGGGTCGACAACTATAATCAGTGGCCAGATGGAGGAGCTCTGTTGGGCAGTGGTTATGCTCGTGAGAGTGGAAGGGAGAAAAGGAGAGAGGAGAGAGAAAGGAGAAAGGAGAAAAGAGAGAGAGAGAGGATTCTGGGCTCACTTGGGACCATTTTAGTTGGGTCATTTAGCCGCTCCGCATATTTAAGAAACAGGATTCTGGTGTGAAACCGTGTAGAGTAGTAACTAAAGTTCACTCTCGGGCGTGACGGGTGTACTACACTACCCCATTCCTTGCCATGTTTTGGCCGATGTAAGGTCACTACCGTGATAGGAACAAAAACGACCCCGGATGGCTGCGCGGTGGGTAGAACGTGCCACCAACGTCGTAACATGTCCAGATTTTCTCTGACCCGTGTGTTGACCAACGGGTTTGGGTGTTGGATCCAGTCAGGATATAGGATTATGGACATGACCTGCGTGTTTCTGTTAAGAGAGTGATCAGCTTGTGTTCACAAGTTTAATAGAGGTTCAGGTGGTGTATTTCAAATTTTCTACAGTAGAGTGAGACGAAGAAAAGCTGATTAAAAACCTTATATACCATATCACAATGTCACCTGTCTTTATCTCTCATTCTTTCAATGATTTTGGCTAAGATTAACCCCATCTTGTCACTGATGAAACAATCAAAGGGAAAGCAAAGCTTCCATGGCCTCCTCAAAAACTAGGATTCCTCGACTGTCGTAAAATTTAATTGAAAAATCCTACCAACATTTAAAGAATCAGACCATCACTGTCTTTAACCATTCACTGAGCAGAGAACTCGCCAAACGTTAGACTGGATATACAGTTGACAAACATCCTAATCATATTCAGCATTTCAGCTGCTACCCGAATTGATCTGGACAGCTATATCCTTACATCCAAACACGCAAAATCAGCATCCTTTTCACATAGGTACTTTTTATCAATAAATCCAACCAAAAATTTTCAAGCCAACCGTGTGAAATCACTACAATAGAGCATGCTCTTTCCTTGGTTGCAACTTCATCAACTTCAGAACAGAAAACAAAGCTTGGAAATGCCATCGTTATGTCCCTGCAAAATTTTATGGCAAAATGAATTTCTTCTAACAAACGATTTCGAAGGAAAATAAATTAATAAACATTATGCTAACTACCTGAGATAAGGAAGGGTCATAATCTTCAGTAATGGCGGATTCCTTGAAACAAAGTTCTGCCACTCACTTCTATCTATCTTTCCGTCCTGATCAACATCAGCATCCATGACCGTCTGTTCAACAAAATGGTCAATAATCAGAATTGGTCATCTACATGAGGATAAAACAATGATGCCTAGTAGTTACTCAACAAATTATCGAGCATGCAGAGAGTAAAAGCCTATTAACCAGAAACAAACCCCGACTTATAGCATGGATCTGAATCCAACTCTGAGACACAAAAGGCTGTGTTTCAGAGACATTATCAGTAAGGATGCCTTATCAAAGGAGCCAACTCAATTCAAACAGCTTTTCCCATTCTAAGCATTTAATGATTTAACTGATTACCACCCTAGCAGAGCAATAATGCTAAATTTTTTAGTGACAGCAATCCAGCAACGATTACATACCTTATCAAGTATTGCCTCAACATTTTCATTAGTCCACTTCATCTCAGATTCACATAACTGTGCAATTGACATCTGCTTTACCCGTCAAAAATTACATAAACTGAATTCCTGCAAGAAGATTTTATTGCAGTATAACTCAATTAAAATGAAAATAAAGATGATAAGATGCAATTTTCAACATCACTATATCCCAAAAAAACATCAAAAATAGAAGTGACAGAATTGGCTAGATGTGAATCACTAAATAAACTTGGAAGAAACATAACTGTGCAATTGACATCTGCTTTACCTGTCAAAAATTACATAAAATGAATTCCTGCAAGAAGATTTTATTGCAATATAACTCAATTAAAATGAAAATAAAGATGATAAGATGCAATTTTCAACATCACTATATCCCAAAAAACATCAAAAATAGAAGTGACAGAATTGGCTAGATGTGAATCACTAAAAAAAACTTCATGCATAGCATAGATGCTAAGGATCAGTAACCAAAGACTGTTATCTTCGGACAGACCTTGCATGTATCTCCATTATCATCTGGTTTGGCTTACCTAAAAGCTCTTTTGACAGGACTTGATGTTCCCCTCATATGGATCAGCTATTGTTGTAAAATGTATCGATAGTTTTGAACAAACCATTCACAAACATTCCATGAACATTAATCAAGACCAACCAGTTTCCTAAATGCCCGAACATACTCTAGCCTCTTACTTTGAGCCTCAGTTCTGGCCTTTGATTGTCTTAAGCTCCTATAAAGATCCTTATGAAATTTCAGGAACTCACTTTTATACATCCCCTTGTCGATAAGCATACAGTGCCCTTTCATATCATTAATCACCTCCATGGCTCTCTCAAAATAACCACCTCGAAGAAAATTCAGTAACAATAGCTCATACAAATCCCAACTTGCCTTCAGATTTCCACACTTCACATACCTCTTTATGTCTCCCCACAAAATGGTGATATCACGATACATTTCCAGAGACGAATACCCGTACAACAGAGAAGCAAAAGTCTGAATTGTGGGTTCTGTTTTCATTTTTTGCATTCTTCGATATGTCTTCAGAGCATCACCTATCATTTTGGCTTTGCAGAAAAAGTAAATGGAAGAGTTGAGCTCATAAACCTTTATGCATGCTAACTTCTCCTCCTCACTCACTTCTCGATCTAAACATTCAGCCAGATCTGACGTTGAAGCAAGTATCTCATCCGTCGAATTTACATCTAAACCAACCTTCCCCATTTGTTTTACCAGTGCATTTGCCTCTCGAAGCATATCTGCTTTGTAATAGGCCCTCAAAAGTGACATATATAAAGTGGATCCCAATGTAGTTCCAGCTGATTCCATGTCATCTAAAATGTCATGTGCAGTATCTAGCCAACCTAAACGAATGCAAGCATCAATCACATCGGAACAAATATTGCATTCCCCATACAAAATGTGTTCATTTTCAATGCTAATCAAAAGCCTTGACAGCTCACCAATCTTCCCATGTCTCCTGTATCCTGATATGAGCTTAGCCAAAGCCTTGTTACTAGGAACTAGTTTTCCATCACGAAATATAACAAACTCTCGTTTCCCTTCAACGTTGAGGACAGAATCTTTCGGGAGCAACTCAGGCATAATCTGTATTTTAGACCCATTCCTGATATTTTTAGATCCAATCGAGACAAGGGAAAGCTTTTGTGAATCCTTCATGTGTTTTTGAGTGGAAAGTGATGCACGGTACCTATACATATCCAACACATGCTCAGCAGCAGTATCAATGTCGTCAAACTTAAATTCCAAGCTCAACATACTGTCATAAAACTGCCGGTAATGACCAACAAGCGGAACTGGAACTCGATCAACATAAGTTTTTAACCTTTTCATCTCATCTCTGTGGCCATTCATTTCATGAATCCGAGCAATAAGAACAATTGAATGGGCATCGGCAATGACCCCTAGCTGAGACATCAATTCAATAAGCTGCTGGCCCTTGATAGATAATTCAAACCTCACACAAGCATTAAGCACAATGTTAAAGATCATTGTATCAGGTTTTGCCTTCTCTGCATGATTAACTCTATTTGGACCTAAGGGTAGGAAAAAGTCACAAAGTTGAACCAAGAAATTAGATGCAAGGCATGCCCCACATTCTGCTTTCAACATGTGCATAAAAACCAACAACATGACTTTGATTGGAAGCAACGTTCCTTTCTCCAACAACAATCTAAGTATCATTGAAGCGGGAATTGGCATCTGCGCTCTTGCCAAAGCCAGCGAGAGCTTAGTCAGTATGTCAGTCTTAAGTGCACCAGGTTTCTCTTTCAAAATAACAAAGACTAAATCACAAGCCTTTTGTAACCAGAAATTGTTGTTTGAATAGGACAGTTCAATGATCATTTTAGATACTAGAGAATCCACAGAAAACCCATAAATATTCTTAAAATCATTGAAAGCTTCCCATGCTTCATCTATTCGATGATCACTCAAAGCAGTTTCAATCTTTCTAAACAAAACTTGTTGAGAAGAACCTCCCCAAGAGATCCTTTCAGGTTGAACACTAGTACAAAAACAGGGGATACCCACAAACCCATGGTGTTTAAACATCACATCTGATACCCTATTTGTTGCAAAGTGTTTCCCCGTAAAAAGTTCTCTCTCATAGTTAGAAACTAAGCCCAGAACAAATCCTAATGAATAATGGCTCCTCAGGAAGCGAGGACGCATCAGAACTCTTCCTGTCAAAGCCAGAGCCATTCAGATACATACCTCTATAGCAAAGCATTGCCATTCATGCTTTGTGGAGACAGCATATAGCCCATTGAGTGGAATCGGAGAGGAATTACTTTATACAAACACGTTGTGTGCAATTGAAGCCAATAAACAGGACGACAAATTGGCATCTGAAAAACAAGGTCGAAGGCATATAATCCAAGGACAAACACAACACGTTGTGTGCAATTGAAGCTAATAAACAGGACGACAAATTGGCATCTGAAAAACAAGGTCGAAGGCATATAATCCAAGGACAAACACAAGGTGATGAGTTTGTGCTAGCACAAAGATGGAATCTTTTAGAGCTTGGAGATTAGAGAGGGAGAAGAGGAGCATGAAAATCGCATAGAGAAGTGCCGCTGTGAGATGAATGATATTGCAGTGTCCCGTGCGGAAGGAAGGAGAGGGTGAGAAAGGTTGAGCTTTAGCGATGTAGTGTTTACAGACTCTCCGAGAAGAGTCGACACACGAATAGTGAGTTGGAGAAGTAGAGTTGATAGACTCTTCTCTGGGTTAGCCGGAAGGAAGGGGCTAAACAACCTAAAAGGGCTTCAGAGTTCAGATAGGTACCGTAGTAATACAGGAGTCAAGAGGAGCTATGAATGAAAATCGCATTTCACATACATATAAACCCTCGTCCCTATGGATAAATGACAATTTCTACCCTTCTCTTTACTCAACTCTGATTTCTTTATTACTGACAATTGTCACTGTGTTCCTAATAAATCAGTACCTGTGCAAAGTGTAAAGTATCACAAAGACCTTTTTTTTATTACTAAACAGTCTAAGCAGGTTCTTAATTTTCATGCAGACCTACCTATTTGATTACTGCAGAAAAGTTGGATGTTTGTTGTTACTGATTCAATGGCCGTGTTTTTTCTAACCGGTGAGGCATTCATTCATGGGGCTCAAATCATTCTATTATCCAATGTGAAGCAGATTTATTAGGAGTTCGGACTTCAGAGTTTCGAAAAAAACTGTTAAGAGAGTGATCAGCCTGTGTTCTCTTCACAAGTTTGATAGTGGTTTAGGTGGTGGTGTATTTCATATTTTCTACAGTAGAGTAAGATGAATAAAAGGTGATTAGAACCAACCTTATATACCATACCACAATGTCACCTTTATATATACACTTGACTCTTTCCGTAATTTTAGCTTAGATATACCGGACTCCACCTCAGCGCTGCAGAAATAATGCTCAGTCGCACCAGAGTGGGTGTTAGACTAACATTCCTAATCATAATCGTATTCAGCTGCTACACGAATTGATCTAGACAGCTATAGCCTTACATCCATAAAGGGAAAAATCAGCATCCTTTACACACAGCTACTTTTGTCAAACCAAAAACCAACCGAGTTAAATCACTAAAATAGAGCATCATCTTTCCTAGGTTTTGCAACTTCAGAAGAACTGAAAACAAAGCTCGGGAATGTCCGTTACGTCCCTGCAAAATTTCATCGCAAAATGAATTTCTTCTAATAAACGATTTCGAAGGAGACAAAATTAATAAACATCATGCCGACTACCTGAGATAAGGAAGGGTCATAATCTTCAATAATGATGGATTCCTTGAAACAAAGTTCTGCCACTCACTTCTATCTATCTTTCCGTCCTGATCAACATCAGTGTCCACGAACGTCTGTTCAACAAAATGGTCAATACTCAGAATTGGTCATCTACACGAGGATAAAACAATATACATGCCAAGTAGTTACTCAACAAATTATCGAGCGTGCAGAGAGTAAAAGCCTATTAACTGGAAACAAACTCTGACTTATAGCATGGAACTGAATCCAACTATGAGACACAAGAGGCTGTGTTTCAGAGATATTCTCAATAAGAATGCCTTACATCAAAGAAGCCAACTCAATTCAAATAGCTTTTCCTACTCTATGCATTTAATGATTTAACTGATTACCCCCTAGCAGACCAATAACGCTACAATTTTAGTGACAGCAATCCACCAATGATTACCTTATCAAGTATTGCCTCAACGTTTTCATCGGTCAACTTCATCTCAGATTCACATAACTGTGCAATTGACATCTGCTTTGCCTGTTCAAAAATTACATAAAATGAATTCCTGCAAGAAGATTTTATTGCAATATAACTCAATCAAAATGAAAATCAAGATGATAAGATGCAATTTCCAACATCACTATATCCCAAAAAACATCAAAAATAGAAGTGGCAGAATTGGCTAGCTGTGAATCACTAAATAAACTTGGAAGAAACATTTTTGAACCAGAATGATGAGGAAAAGATGCCCCAAAATAATTAAACAAAATGAAATTGGGAAAGAGTCCAATATAGATGTATAGAAGAGTTCATATTGTTTTTAGAAGAAAAAAAAAATCATTATATGGTTAGTAATTAAAGCATCAAGCTTCACAATTTTGACCAAAATCTCCATAAATAGATATGTATGCATAAACAAAAGCAATCAACTTAGAGATATGAATGCTTTTCTGGTAGAGCTTAAACCAAAGCATTAGGATAACTTTCAATGAGATACCATACATTTTGGCGCATCATAGATCTTCACTGGTTGGAGAACAATATAAAAATTATAAATGCTAACATATGAGAGAAATGCAAGTCAACATCACAATCACGGCATATTGTGGAGTATAGCGAGGAATCACCCCATGCATGCAGGAAAGACGCGGGAGAGTCAAGCATTGACACTATACCACATTTTTCTATCTTTCGACAGTTACACTGCTATTATTCAATCATTAAGGCTTTGCTATTCTTTTTGGAAATGTAATTAAGAAGCCCCACCGACAAGCCTAGTTCTTTTCATTCACACCAAGCAAAGAACCAAAGCATCAGGAGAAAATTTTATTTTTTGCTAAACTAAGCATCCAACAAAACAGTCCACAGCTGTGACCTCTATGTTGCATCCTTGCAACTCTACCACTAGGCCACATGTTCAATTGTGCAATGTTATGCTAAATGAGCATGCTGAGATCTTAAAGTTGCATACATAAAGCATCAATAAGTACATGTAAAGAAACCACAAACATAACCCATGCCGCTCAATACATCCAGTACCATCCATATCGTAGAGTTTAAACAACAAAGCAAAATAAAGAAACATCAAAAGCTTAATCAGAACCGCATAAATTTTTTGTAGGATGCACAAAAATTAAGCAAAGCTTAATTTCATGCACTTTAAGATTGTTAAGATTAGTTACTTTACCATTCAATCCAATAAGTTAACTTGTTGAATTGGGGCATTTCACATCATTTATATTATATTCTAACAATCCCCCTCATGGCCTCACGTGTGGGTTGGACAACTCCGACAACCCAACACACGCACAACAAACAAGGGCTAGACAACTCCGATGGCCCAACAAACAAGGCCCAACACTAGGGGCTCACATAAGCAAAAATAAATGGGGGTTTAAATTGCGGAAGTTAAAGCAATCCAAGACCTCCTGCTCCAATACCATGTTAAGATTAGTTACTTTGTCATTCATCCCAATAAGTTAACATGTTGGGTTGGGACATTTCAAATTATTTATATCATATTCTAACAAAGAAAATTTTATTCTTGTTGTCAACTTACAGTCAATCTTGTCTTCTTGTGGGGCACTAGGATGGAATACATTGAGTGCTTGGACAAAATCACCAAAATCAATCACTCTCTTGCGCTTATCATCAAAAATATCGAAGACCTGCATTGCAATTTCACATATATCCAGATTTTAAAGGAAGAAAGAAATATGTAACTAATAACAAAACTTAATAAAAGTGCCAAATATAAACAGTTTTATTTTCTCTCCTTGGAACCACAAGAAGAGTTATATCCAATTTTAAGCACAGTTGTCTCACTTGATATTTTTGTGCCCATCTAACCCAAACTAGTTTCCAGAGCTACACATAGCCAACAAGTAACAAGAGTATAGTGTAACTAGTGAAGGAGTAAAAAGATTGTGAGTGAGAACCCCATAACTGAAAATTTGTTTCTCTATGCATCGACAGGAGCAAATTACATTTTTCTAAATTCCATACATAAGTTTTTATGACAGAATCAGCTCTGCTCCAAAGAATGAAGACACACTTTTGCTTTCACTAGAACCCAGACCTGTCTTTGAGATACTGTCCAATTTTAACCTTAAGTTTTATTACCAATAAAAGGTCCCACAATCAGGTTGCCAATCCAATCCTATGATATAGTAAAAAATTCATATTACCAATACCAAACATTCCAGATAGCATCTGAACTAATACCACAAGAATTCTAATGTAAACATGCTTACGCAATCATCTTTTCCATGGGAAACTATTACTAATATGTGCAACTCTGAATCATCAGTAACATGAATTTATAGAAGAGCAATAAAGCTAATCATCAAGTATCGCAAATTACTCAATACATAAAAATGTTTCCCCATACTTTTTCCATTTTCACAGTGGAATGCTACAACCAACTTGCATTGATACATGCATCATAAAGTACTCAAAAAATTGTCCATATAACTCAATTTGGCTCTTTCCATATATCTGAAACTATAAATTAAAACTTAAAACAATAAGCTTTAGTGCTTTACCCGATTTGCAAACAGATTCTCTTTCTTCCTGTTCTTAGAAAGCGCTAACTGAAACCTCCTGCATACATAAACAAAAGCATCCAGCTTCACAATTTTGACTGAAATCTACCAAAAGCATTCAATCTTACCCTATGCCATCACAATAGAACTATAACACTAGAGAGACATATAACGCAATATAAACACAGAAAAACTAAAAATCTAGCCAATTGCAGATCTTGAAATGTCAAAGCAATAAATTGAAAGGTTATCACCTAATTAATACCGATTCATCAGCAGGGAAATCGGCGGAAAAGATTAAAAAATTTGAAGATAGGCAAAGGGAAAAAAGAATGCAAGTCAAAAGAGAAAGATGTCTTTATTGATATACAGGTCCAATTTAGTAATACAATGTTGACCAACCCATCGTCAACCAAGGAACTGCTAATGCTCTTGAATAACTCGAATAATGCTTCAAGTTCACTAACACAAACTGAGATAACAAAGAAGCATAAAGAATAGTCAAAATTCACCTAAATGACAAAATAAAAAGCATAAAAGCACATGGTCTGTTTTGATAGGGTGGATTCATCGACCTTGATTTAGCTCCTAAAAAATTATGGTAAGATAAACAGCAACTTTTTTTTACCAAAAAAAACAAGAAAAAAATACTTCACAAGCAGAAAACCAAAGGAAAAAAAGAAAAAGACAAAAGGAAAACCAATCTAGTCAGAGAAATCTTGATTTCTGAGCTCAACTTTAACAAAGAAAAAGTCAAACTTGGCAAGATCTCCATGACCTGAGGACTGGACATATGCTTTCAAATTTCTAAATCGCATAACCCAGATAAGTAATTTGAGAAGTCAAAAGTAGAGTAGGAGAATTACCTTAAGACTGATAACAAGCTGGGAAGGCATAAAGGTCACAAAACGTCATATTAATTGAAAAATCAGGATGGAGACAGTGCAATAAGCCATACTTGCAGGCAGAAGCCACATGCTTCATCATTATGATGGTGTAAGTGTCGGTAAAAAAAGTGCCAAACGTATGTAATCATATTACTGCTCTCCTTTCAAACTAGAAAGCATTTCCTTTGCTAAGCTATTAGCCTTCCGTACCTCTCCCCTTGCACAGAATGAAGTAATTAGGGAATAGTAGTCAAGGTAGTTAAATCTAGATGTTTCCTCTACACTATCACCACTTCCCACCATTGATTCATAATGCTTGTGAATATCATCTGAAACATTATAAGCATTATATTTCTGAACTGGGAAGAACATGGACGCAATTTCATTTAGGACTCCAAGAGCTTCTTTGATACTACCTTGCTCACATAAAAAGACAAGTATGCTTTCCACTGACTCAGTTTCAACCTCTGCATCAACTCTATTTATCAATGTCACAACAGATTGTGACAAAAGCATCTCTCTCAAGACACTCCTAGCCTCTTCCATTCTTCCCTTGATGCATAGACCTCTTACCAAATACAAAAAACCTAAGAAATCAGGAGAAATGGCTTTCCTCTTGTACTCAGAGAAGAATTCAAGAGCTGCCTCCATGTCACTCTTTTGACAGAAGCCATTAATCACAAAACTAACTGTAAATTCATCAGGGTTCAGGCGATTAATCTCCATGATGTTTAGAAGCTTCAAGGCTTCGTCCACTTGACCACACTTGCAATAAGAGTCAATGAATGAGTTATAAACACGTGTGTTAGGTTTATAGCCCTGGAGGACCATCCTCTCATACAACTGATGGGCATCTGGCAAAAATCCTTCCTTGCATAAACTGTGAATCAGTGTTGCATAAGTAACCTCCGAGGGAATTAAATTATTTCTCGCTAAGGAATCAAATAGCCGAAATGCTTCAACAAGACAATCCTGGCAGCATAATCCATTTATTATTGAGTTATAGGTGACAATGTTAAGAATGATCCCCTTCTTTTCAGCAAAAGTACATAGATCCAAGGCCTCACGTGGATATCCTCCCTTGCAGAGCTCATCTGCAATGATAGAATAATCAACCACATCCATGACAGGCAGATTACTTTCACATGTCATGACAATTCTATAAACATCCAAAACCTTACCATCACTTATAAGTGCCTTGAAAGCAAAGACGGGAAAAGTTAAATTAGAAGTGCCTATCTTATAGAGACTACAAAGAGCATTCTTGCCATGATGGCTATGAAGACACATGTAATACAGTAATATCTTGCATACCCTGGATTCAAAAATGCCATATTCTTTCAGAAAGGTACTCATGAAAGGCAGACTTAGCCACTTCTTTCCACAACCAATAAGCCCTTTCAGAATTGCATAGTAAGACTTGCACGTCACAATGGACCCTTTCCTCTTAATCAAAACGTAGACTTCACTTGCAGCCAACGGAAATTTTTTCTTACACAAGAAACTGATTGCATTATTAAATATATAGCCATATATATCTGGTTCTAGATGCTCAACTCCGTAAACAAAATGTAAAACCCCTTCAGCACTTTCTTTTCGAAATATTGCCTTGATTAACATCATACAGATGCCTGCATCTAAAGTCAAACCTTTTTCTTTCAGTTCAAAATAAACCTTAGTGGCCAAATCTACCATATCTTTCTTGCATAACCCATTGATGATAGAATTATAGCATGCAACGGAAGAAATGGATGTCCTCCTAAACTCATCAAATATCTCAAGTGCCTTGTCAATTCTACCTGTCTTACAGCTCCCATCAATCATTGTACAATAAGTAACCGGATTAGGAACCAAATTCATTCCTGGCATTTCCTTGAAGAGAGCATAAGCATCTTCAACTGCCCCTATCATGAACAAAGCTTTGAGAAGTATGTTGCACAATATAATGTCCATACCAACTCCAGCATCTTCTAATCTAAGTTTTATCTCCATAATCCCAGAAATATTCTCCTCTTCAATGTACCCATGTAACAGTGTGCTATAGGTAATAATATCTCCGGGAATATTCTTTGACATCTCACCTGCCTCAGATGTCCTCCCAAACTTGCACAATCCATTGATCAAAGTATTGTATGTGACAACGCTTGGATTTATACCTTTCTCTTCCATTTCCTCAAGCAAATGAAAAACACTATCGAATTCACCTCTCGTACAAAGTCCATCAACCAAAGTTGCATACATGAACTCGTCCACTTCAATACCCAAATCCTTGACCCGCTTAAACACATCAAAAGCCTCATCTAATTTCCCTTTTCTGCAGAACCCCAATACAATTGCAGTATACGTAACCAAACTTGGTTTCAATCCATCATTAACCATCTTCTTCAAAACCCCAAATGTTTTTTCCACAATCCCTTCCTTAGAAAACCTATCTATGAGCATAGTATAGCTGATAGTCTCCGAATCTACTCCTCTCTCAACCAAAGAATTAAACCGCCGTGCACCTAGTAATAGAGCATACCTTGTGTTGGCAAAGAAATGGCGTCGCAGACCTTTGCGGCTATAATGGTGCGAGAGACCCATCACCTTGCGGCCACTGTCTGAAAATCTAAAAATTGTCATTCTTCCGGTAGCGACTTTTCGGAAGCTACGTGATCTGGCGGTGGAGCCCGACGGTGGAGCGAGAATTGCTGAGGCGATGGGTTCAAGCCCGAAATAATCATTTGAGTCGTACTTGGACCGGGTTAGACATTAAAATGGCAGTCCAGGCTCGGTCTGAGCCCAAATGAGTCGAGTTTTGAACCGGCCTTGGACAAGTTGCAACACGCACATACATTTGTGATTTGTGGCTTATTGTGTTTGTGAATTAATTAATAAATTTCGATGCTTATTTCTAAAATACAACAAGACTAGTGATAAGGGACAACTTTTGGCTTCGAAACGGATTTGGAGGGTCTGAAATTCGTTACCTTTGTCTCTTTCATCCTTCCCTCACATCACAGCGAGCGGCAACATCAAAATCTCTATCGATAACTACAAATCCGACAAATCAAGGCTAGGCAACAACCACAAGTCCACTCCACACTGGCACAGTCCACAGCAAAATAACTTGTAACCACCAACCAATAAGGCAACAAGTAACAAGTAATAACTACAAAGCCTACAGAGTACATACTACAAGGTAGAAGTGAAGGCATCAAGCCAACCAGCAATCCCAGAATGAACTAGGTAATAAACAAACAACATTAAAAACACTAAAACAGAGCCAAACAAAAACTCTAGAGTGTAGAATTCCACATCCAGCAGCTTCACTCTCCAACAGCCAACATGTAATAACTCGAATTTCTTTTCTTGTAGAAATTGGGTAGGACCAACATGTGTTGAGTATATAGATATATTTAAAACCATTAGAAATAAAAACCAAGTGAATTGGGAGTATGCAACTGGTTTAAAAACTGAAAATTTGGGTTACAGGTGTAACCTTCCGGACAGCTTTAAGAAAATGGCCCAGATCTGCCAAATGGGCAGAGGTGTCCGGACACCTCTTAAAGAAAATCAACCCGAGGATGGTTTTAAATACCCATTTCGTGAATTCTCTTAACATACCCGACCTAAACAAGCCCTAAACCCCATTTTCTCTCAAATTTCCTTCCTCCCATCAACCTAAGATTATCAATCAAGGTAAGATTGCCATCATTCAAGTTTTTTCAAGTTGGATTCATGACTTCTCTCTCTAGCTTACATATTCTTAAATTCATCTCTTTGTTCTAATTTTTCAAGGTTTGAACCCAAACTCAAATCCATGAGTTCCTACATCATTTGAGGCCTAAAGGAAGCTTGAATCTCTTCCTTCTACTTGTTTCTACAACCTTGGTAAGTTTCTTAAACCTAAAAGCTAGTATTTAGAGATTGGGTGATTTGGGATTCTAGGGTTTTATGGGTTTTGTAGATTTAGGGAAAATTCTTTAAATTAGATGAAATTAGTGATTTAATAGGTTGATTTAGACTTGTTTATGGTTGTATTGCTAGATTCTATTGTTGATTGGAGTAGCAAGCTTGAGTAGGTGAAGTTCAAGAACTTGGGAAGTTTTGGGTAAGAGAAGGTAATGGGTTCTTGATTTATTGGATTAATTTGTGTTAGAAATGTGAAATTGAGTTGTTTGTATATTGATTGGAGGATGGGTTTACCGAATAATAGGTTGGTTGAGGCCGGGAAAAGTCAAGGTTGAGTATTGATCTACATAGCTAATTTTTGAAGTGCGAGGTAGGGAAATTCCACCCTTTGTTATTCTCTTTGAATATGTCTTCCTATTGAGAACATTTATCCTTCCCCATTATTCATTATGATGCGTTCTCGCCTTAATTGTGCCTAAGGGAGAATAACCACACTTTGTGATTTATTTATTGTATGATTTGAATTATATTGCATACCCTACTTGTTCAATCTTCCATTGAGCATGAATTACTCCTGAACATGCATCATGTAGTAGTATATGTATATATATAGGTTGTAGGTTTACCCTATTGCATAACCATGTTGGACATGCATTGTAATTGCATGGAAGATGTCGGGTATGGACCCGTATATCTCCTAGTTGTGATTGATGTGAAATGTGGAATGCCATTGGGCCGTTCAGGGTTCCCATGACTACGGGAATGTCGGTGGGCCAGATCAGGATTCCATATGTGCTCGAAACACCATGTGATGATGCCGTTGGGCTGTTCAGGGTCCCGATATGTGTAGGGATGCCGGTGGGCCAAGTTAGGATCTCGTATGGTGTGGTTATCTACTTGTGTTTAGTGTAAATGATGTTAGCTATCATATTGTTGCATTTGTGCCTTTCTTTAATATTTCAGTCTTATATTATTCATGTACTCTTTATTATTCCCTACTGGGCCTTTCGCTCACCCTTTTCTTTCTCCTATTCCTTCCTCGCAGGTGAGTCTAGTTCTGGTACCAGGGTCGCGGATCAGGAGGAGGGTGCGTGACATGGATGGACCCCTGGAGAGTGATAGGACTAGATAGTTCTAAACTTTGATTATGTTTTTACTATTTTGTCGTATCTATATTTCTTAGTTGAGACATTGTGTGATATCCCAATTCGATGGTGGGATGGACGGTAGGGAGGGTACTCCGTGTGATCGGGACTCCCGAACCGGGTTTGTGGACTCTGTGTCCTGACGATTTATTATGTTTGCTGGATTGCTATTTGCGTTGGATGCTGATTATATATGTTGTTATGTGGAGAAATTATGTGGGACTGTTAGGTGGCTTGAGGCCCTGCTTAGATGTGAAAATTGATGGATGATATGATTTGTTAGGTGGCCTGAGGCCCTGCTTAGAATTGAGAATTTAATTGTGATATGAATTGTTGGATGGCCGGAGGCACTGCCTAGGTTGTGAATATATTTGTGAATTTGCTGCGTGTTACTCCAGGTTGGCATCCTCCGTATTATGGGGAGGTGCTGCCGAAATTTTCGGTGGTGTGATGGTGGAATTTATTATGGTGTGATTTAGACGGTACCAAAAGTAACGCATTCCGGTCGGGGCGTTACACAACAGTTTCACTACAATCACAATAGCATAAGGTTTAGAAGTATTAAGGTAATGCAGAGTGCAGAGTGCATAGTGCAGACAGATTGCAGAATGCATATTGTAGTGTTGAGTGCAAACAGAGTACAAATTCTAGACACAGACAGTAGTGAGCACTGAGCAGATTATGATTTATGGGCATTATGCAATAATTGGAGGCTGGAGCAGTTTATAATGTTTAGTACCTTAGGTGGTGGAACCTTGTACGAATGTATCATATGTGTGAGTAGCTGAAGTACTACCACCAATAGGCATTCCTCGAAGATTTTGAGTTGATAAAATCTCTGCAATTTCATAAATCAAAACATAAATGAATGCATATATCTTTAATTGGATGAAGTATAAAAGGGTACCTTGTTCAACTTCTTCCAAGGTTGCATAAAGCTCTAGTTGAAGATGAGTTGGATCCTTGTAATAGCTAAATCCATCCACCCTAAGCCAATCACTTGTGGATACTAATGCCTCCACCGTTCTAGGAGTTGAACAACTCTTAAAAGGATTAACAACCCTTGATCCCACACTAAATGCACATTCGGATGCCACACTAGAAACTGGCATTGCAAATATATCCTTGGCGATCTTAGCTAAAATTGGGAATCTACCCGACTCTGCTTTCTAATAAGGCAAAATTTTGAACTTATTCTTTTAAACCTCCAAGTGAGGTTCATGCAAGTATCTATCAACCTCATCACTTAATGTAACAACTTGATTTTCCTTTAGAGATTGATGATATAACATATCATCCTCATCCTCATCTTCATCATCATTGCCCTCTTCATCTCCTTCATCACTATCACCAACATTTTCACCATCAATTGGTTGATTTCTTCTAGGAATCATCTGTCCATACTCTCTAAACATGTCATGAAGCATTTTTTACCTTATCTTGTATATTTTTCACCAACTCACTATCCATCCATGCCTTATTTAGTTGGAACCCAAATAATGCAGCTTGTATCTTGGATCAAGAACAACCGCAAGATAAATAAAACGATTCACATTCTCCCAATTCCCCCAATATTTTTTAAACTTCTTTTTCATGTTTGCTGCCACCTTATGCAATGTATCATCTTGTGGCTTCATCATCGCCTTATCCAATACCATTTGAATATTCAACAATTGTTTGAAGACCAAGTGCGCGGTGGGTGTTTTAGAAGCACTCAATTTGAGGGTTGCTTCATAAAACACATTCAAATACGAGACAAACTCCTTGGTTCATCCAATCTGTAGCATCCGGGCACCTAGTATTCTTATGTCCTTGAAATAGTCTTGGAACCCCGAGTCTAATAGACTCAACATGTCAAACACCTTGGAAGACTTCAAAGCTTGCTCCAACATAAGATATGTGGAGTTCCACCTAGTACAAACATCCATGCATACAATTGGCAGCCTTCCTATACCTTCATTATGAGCAAATTCTCTAAATTTCTCCAATCTTTATGGTGATGATCTTATCCACTTAACCGCCAATCTAATTCCTTCAATTGACTTAGACAAGACATTCATACCATCTTGTACAATCAAATTCAGAATATGACAACAACACCTCATATGCAAATAAGCTCCATCTAACACAACTCCCTTACTCCTAACAAGCCTTCCTTTTAGAATGCCAATGGCCTTGTCATTGGCCGATGCATTATCCACCACAATTGAAAAAAATCTCACAATACCCCAATCCCCCCAACCAACACTTCTCTAAAGCTGTAGCTATGGTTTCACCCCTATGGTTGGCAATTTGACAATAGAAGAGTATTCTTTTGTGCAAATTTCAATCATCATCCATAAAGTGGGCTGTGCGCACCATATAATTAATATTTTGTAAGGATGTCCAAGTGTCAGTAGTGAGAGACACTTTTGTATCACCACACAAGATACTTCTAAGCTTTGCCTTCTCCTCTAAGAACAAATTCATGACACCTTGTGCCATTGTCTTGTGACATGGAACAAGAAATTTAGGGTTTAAAGCTTGACAAAAAGCTCTAAACCCGGCTCCCTCTACCATATTGAATGGGAGCTCATCTATCACTATCATTTCTATAAGTTTCTTCTTAGCATATTCTTTATCATAGTGTAATGGAACAAGCTCACCTTTGGAGTCTTTTGTCAATAATGGTTGCTTGGGATCACCCTTGTCTTCCCTAACTGGAGATTCCGAGCAAGATTCAAACACGTGATGCCTCATATTAGTTGTTCCATGACTTTTTCATCCACAAGGATACTCCTTCGTCTTGCAATAATTACAAACCGCCATCGGAGGTATAACATAAGAGCCATATTCTATCTTCTTGTAATGGAAATGCTTCCACACTTCAGACTTTTTTTTTCCAGGCTTAAAAATTGCTTCTTGTGTAAGTGTTGGCTGAATTGGCTGAGTTGGGCCAGTTGGCTGACTTGGCTGAGTGACACTTACTTGAGACTGTTGCTGAGTAGGTTGATGTTGAATAACTTCAGGTTGAGAGATTGATGCCCTTGGGGCTCGTCGCTTCGTCATTCTAATTTCTCCATAAGCATCACAAGATTCACTGATTCAGAACAAGAACAATTGGAATTGTTCACAAAAGTGCAGAATACTGACTCAAGAATGGGTAAAAATTAAAATTCAAATATGCTGAATAATTGGATTTGGAGTTTGGACATCACAGATTCACAGAAGTTAGAACACTTACTGATTCAAATGAACATTACAGAAGCAAGCAAACAAATCAAAAACCTAATCAAATCAACCTACCGAATTATTTTTTTGTAAACAAAATCTACTCAGTTTTGATCCCTAATCGAACAGAGTACAGACATGCAAAAAGCAAAGTAGCAAATAGCATTACAGTAGGCTAATCCAAAGTTCCAACTCAAGAGTCCCAAATCCACATACAATCCCTAACCCTAGATCAGTAAATCCTAAATTCCTAATCCCTAATTCAAAACCGCAAAACAAAATCATATAGAGTTAGAGAATAGAGTGTACATAGAAATAGAATCATCAATCTCATATATAAGCCTTACGTACGGTTACATAAGTTAAGTCACAGAAGAGAATCGAGAGATTCGAACTGAGAAGCTTCCTTGTGGGACGAAGACAGAGTGAGACAAAGACTGAGGCCTATCTTCGATTCTTCTCTATCATTTTGCATTGTTGCTTCTAGGGTTTTAGAATTGAGATAATATGAGAGATTGAGTGAGAGACTGAGAGTTATTCGTGAAGATGTGAAAGTGTGAAAGTGACTGAGAGTCTGAGACACTGAGAATGAGAATGAGAATGTTTGAGGGCTTGGGCCAATAAAATATTGGGATTGGGCAGTGGTAGTTGGGCTATTGATGTTTGTGTTTCACTGTTTTGGGCCATTTAACTAATTTAAGTATTTAAGGGCTTTTGGCCCAATTTCATTAAATTCTCGATTGGCCAATAATATCGGCCAACCGACATTTGAGTATTATAAAAACCACCAATTGACCCACATATGTACGGGTCAGTTGCCATTACTGGCCCGAAACTGTGGGTCGGTCAACGATACAATACCGACCGCCGATAATGGGGTCGGTTAACCGATAATTTCGACCCAATCCCAGCCCTAATTTATAGTGATGTATGGGGACCATCTCCCATTACCTCTATAGATGGTTACTCCTACTATGTACTCTTTTTCGATCACTTTACAAGATATTCCTGGCTTTTTCCCATAACTCAAAATTTTGATGTTTACAGAGTTTTCATTCAATTTAAAGCCTTAGTTGAAAAATGGTTTCAACAATCCATCAAAACTCTGTACACTGATAATGGAGGGGAGTTCATTAAACTTCAAAATTATCTCACTCGGGAAGGAATCAGCTGGCATCGACCCCCTCCTTATACTCCACAACACGTGGCCTTACCGAAGAAAAAACACCGTCATATTACTGAAACAGCCCGCACCTTGCTTCACTCAGCTAACTTTCCATTTACCTTCTGGTCTTATGCTTTCCAAATAGCAACATACCTTATAAATCGATTACTAATCTCCCACTCCTCACCAATAGCTTCGTATCAACTCTTATTTAACCAAAGTCCAAACTATTGCAAACTCAGAGTTTTTGGAAGTGCGTGCTTTCCCTGGCTAAAACCATACACCACACACAAGTTACAACCACGGTCCACACTTTGCATCTTTGTGGGGTACTTCACTTCACAAAGCTCCTACAAATGTTTTGATCCTACCATCAAACGCATCTACTTATCTCGCCATGTTATCTTTCGTGAATCCCATTTTCCTTCCTACTCTGAATTATCAACACCTTTAGCTAACACACTTGACTCATCACCTCCCACCAACAATCGATCACTTGTTGTTATCTCACCCCCTAAAGAGAACCCACATGCACCCGTCTCACCTTCTAACTCAACACCACCTCCTAAAAACCTATCAACTACCACCTCCCTTCCTACCTCCCCTACATCCATCTCCAATATAAACCCAACATCAGTTTCATCAATCCATCCCTCACTTACTCCACTTACAACAGACTCTCCCACCACCACTATTCCTAGACAACATCCGATGACTACTAGAGCCATGAACAATATTCATAAACCTAAGAAACTTAACCTTGCTACCCTTCACTCCATTTCCCCCAGAACCACACCAAGATCTGTCAAGACTGCTCTTAATAATCCTTATTGGCACAAGGCTATGGAATAGGAAATGACTGCTTTTCACTCCCATCGCATGTGGACTCTTGTTCCACCATGCCCCACAGTCAAAATCATTGGCTTCAAATGGATCTTCCGTATCAAACAAAACCCCGACGACACCATCTCGCGATACAATGCACGACTACTCGCACAAGGCTTTACTCAAAGACCTGGCCTCGACTACCACAACATCGTTAGTCCTGTTATTAAGCCCGCCATAATTAGAACTGTCCTAACCATAGCAGTATCCAAAAATTGGCCACTTCACCACTTGGATGTGAACAATGCATTACTGCATGGTACTCTCCAAGAAACTATCCACATGAAACAACCAAAAGGCTTTGAGGACTCCAACCATTCAGACTATATGTGGCTTCTCCATAAGTCCATCTATGGATTGAAACAAGCCCCCCGGGCTTGGTACACAACTCTTAGTAACAGCTTACTGAGCCTTGGTTTTATTAACTCTAAATTTGATCCCTCACTTTTCATCCTCACTGAACAACAACATCTAATGTATATGCTAGTCTATATGGATGATCTCATATTGACAAGTTCTAACAATGCTATTCTATGCAGGGTCACCAAAGCACTTGCATCACAATTTTCTCTCAAAGAGCTGGGTGACTTGTCATACTTCCTTGGTGTGGAAGTCCTTCCACATTCGTCTGGTCTCTTTCTCACTCAGCAAAAATATATCCAGGACATCCTTGACAAAATAGACATGACTAGAGCCAAACCAATCAATACACATTTACCAGCGCATTTTACTACCAGCAACATTGAAGGTCATATTCTCCCAGACCCCACTCAGTATCGCCAAATTGTGGGTAGCCTCCAATATCTCAACCTTACTCATCTCGACGTGAGCTTCGCAATAAATCGTCTAGCGCAATTTATGCATCAACCCACTGATGCCCATTCGATACTCGTGAAACGTGTTCTCTACTATCTCAAAGGCTCAATTCTGCTTGGCATTCATGCCCTCAAATCCCCCACGTCTGCTCGTGGTGCTCACACAAGCAAAGAGATATTGCCAGATCTTCTACTGAAGTAGAGTACCGGTCTCTAGCTTCCATTGCCTGTGAATTCGTTTGGCTATACCATATGCTTCTCGAACTACACTGTCCTCTGTCTCAAACTCCAATCATACACTGTGACAACCAGGATGCCACTAGTCTCAACATCAATCATGTTCACCACTCAAGAATGAAACATATAGCTCTGGATCTTCACTTTGTGAGTCAATTGGTACATCAAGGCACAATTATAGTTTAGAAAATCTCAACCACTCATCAGTTGGCCGATCTCCTTACTAAGTCTCTTCTCCGTGAACGATTCTGCCTTTCACTAAAGCTCCCCCAATCTTGAGGGACGGTAATGAACACAACACAGAAGCCCACATTCATAAGGCCCAAATGAAGCCCAAAACTTTATAACTCGTTATAATCAAGAGCCCATAATGTATTTGATTTATTCAAGCCCATCTTGTTTAACTTATATCCGTTAGATTCAACGGATAGTTCATCTTCTTCCTCTGGTGTCAGAGCTCTATACTTTATGACCGTTAGCATATCTGTATTGTCCCTTCCCCTCCCTTACCAATTTCACCATTAGCAGAAAGCAGCTCCCACTGTTTATACACACTAGTGTCGACTTGCAATTTCGACCAAGAAAATGCCCAATATCAAGGTCAAACAGCTGGAGATTAAGTAGAGGAAAGACCCTTGATTTATAAATCTCTCTAATATGTATATTACTTTTGAAAATCTCTCAAATCGAACAAGATTGATAAAGTAATTGTTACATAGCATTAGTGGGTGTGTATAATTGGTACTCCATGTGCCGATTTTGTGTTAAAAACTGATGAAACGAAAATCAACAAAGCAGGTTTGATTTTTCTCTCTAGAAATTGGTAGGGTTGTGTTGTTGTTTTTCTTCTAGAAAAATGATAGCCTGTGTTGTTTTTTTTTTCCAAAAAAATGGTGGGTGTTCGTTGGTACAAAAAACTAAAAAACCCCTAAAAAACTTACCTCTTCACCATGACCATTCTCTTCATCGCCGACAATGTTGTTTTCGAGATGATGTAGCTGATACTTATTCGTATAATTCTTCTATAGCTCGTCATCTTCCATCTTCTATGTTTTTTCAATGAAATCGATCCCTTTGCAAAGTTTCTTGACATGTAAAGTCTACCCTTTTTTTTTGGAGATTTGTGGTGTAGATTTAGTACTTTCTAATTTAATATGTAAATATAAATTCATTTTTTATTTTTATTTTTATTTTTTTTTGAAACAGAGGTTTTGGGGACGGGTAAGATTCAAACCCACAACTTAATGGGTGGGTGATCCTTTACATGCAATGTGATTACCGTTCAATCAACGGCTTACTTGCCTTTTTTATTTTTAGTTTAAAGGTTAATATGACATTCTAAAAAATGATATTTATGTAAAATTAAAAAAATTTGAAAATGGTGTAAAGTTAATATTTTAGTGGTGTGTAAATAAAATTTCTCCACAACATTTTTAAAACTAATTGATAGTACCAAAACAAATACCCTCCAATTATATGTTGACACTTCGAGATGCCAATCGAAGAACTACCTAAAGGGAATGAGAATACCTTGCTACCGACCAATACAGCTACAACCAAGGAAGATAACCCTAAGGTGAACCTAACACCTAAAGGGAATCGGAATCCTTACTTAGGAAGAAGTCAACCTCCTCTTAAGAAAGAACCATAAAACTTCCCTAAAAATAAGGGAGATAAAAACTTTCCCTACAGGAGTCAAAACTACCCAACTCAATATAAAAAAGGACGGTAATTTGTCTCAACTTCCTGTTTCTTTGTCTCCTGCACGGCTGCACTCTTGATCTCCGAACACTTGAACACTCTTACTTCCCAAATAGCAAATCAACTTGACTTTAGCATTTAGAGGCTTCCTGAGGAACACCCAATAGCTCACATTCTTTTCTTGTGCAGGTCACCCAAGAATAAACGAACAATCACCTCCTGATAGTTAGTCCGACCTACTGATACGTCGAAAAAAACCAACTGAACAAGTTTTGGACTTCATCACTAAGATAAGGCAGGAATTATACAATCAGGTTGCTAAAGCTTTCGTCTCGTTATAGAAACACCCCTTTCTAGTTACGCAATCAAACTAAACTTCAAAGAACGAAATGGTACACAAAAGGGTATCATTAGAAATCATGACCTTATTATGTTCAATTTTTGCCATCAACTTCTAATGTACACAATAATAAAAACAAAACATTAATTTAACTGCCTTTGCATTTAAATAGAAATGATAAACCTAAGACATGAATTTGTTTACAGCCAGAGGATCGGCAGGACCATCCTTTGAGCATGAGCTCGGTATGCAAGGGCGGATGCAGGGGGACTGCACTGGGCTGTAGCCCAATGTAGATTTAGAAAAAAAAAAAATACTTATGCACATGTATATATATACATAAATAGGTTACCCATAATACTGATATGAATATATACACAAATGAAAAACAAATACACAATAAAGCCTAAAAGATATATATAAACTAAGGCCCATTAGTCCATTACCCGATATACACATAACTTATGAATTGTCTTTAAAACTAAGGTCCATCTATGAGCTAACACTAATAGATCTTAATAAACTAAGGCCCAACTAACACTAATACGTCTAAATAAAATATCGCCCAGCACAACTAAGCTACTTTCACACAACGACACAGCCACACAATTTCTTCGAATTGTGTCATTCTTGTGCTGTTGTGCATCTGGTGAGTGATGAATCCTTTATTGGCTCTGCTTCATGCGGCATGAATTATGCCTTCAGCTTTCGTCTGATTGTTTCTCTGGTTCACAAGTCTCAACTCTCACTCTCTTAATCTAACTAAGTTCAATTGTCCAAATATGAAATACCTAATTTGCTAATTTTAGGCTTACGGATTATGAGTAACAAGGTAAATTACGATTATGGCTTATGGAGATATGGGTAATCTTAGTCTCATCTTGTGTATGGTCTTTTGTTTCATAAACTTCAATATGTATTTGTACTAACGTTTTAATGTTATTTTATGTGTTAACTAGGTGTAATATAACAAAAAAATTCAAAAAAAAATTTCCAGGGGCACTGCCCCAGACCCCCGCCAACTTCTAATAGCCCCCACAACTTTAATTCCTAGCTCCACCCTTGTCGGTATGCATTGACTATTGACCACCAACCAATTATGGCGTTTGGTTTTAGTATTCTTGTCAACAGTTTCACGGTTAAAAGACACCAATAGTTCCCCACGTTAGCACCACCTAATAACAACAGCTACTTTAACAAACTGCGGAAGCTGCACTAGCAAAGCAACACAACCAATTCCAATTGAATTGTGTCGCCGCAGTGATTATATGCAAACGGTTGAGGTGGTAGTTCTAAGCGCAAAGAAACGATCCATGTAGAGCATATTAAAATAAGAGAATTGCAAAAGAATTTTCATTGCCACAAGGATTGCGCTAATTTGCAGTAGGGATCTTTCAACTAGCTTTATACCACCCAGAGCACACCACAATGAAAATGATTTGAAAATAAAATGCATCTCAATTCTCAACCATCAAGATACAATCACATCAAACACCGAATAATACTAAAACTATTATGTTAATATTTTTCTTCATTACATCATAAAACATGTTCCCCATATTCCAATGTCTTAAAAAAAATCCGTATAAACACTTACATACCAAAGAAAACGCATAAAGGCACCACAAAAAATTTGTATCATGGGGTGCATAGATTATTCTACCATGGCTTCATCTGACACACCTGTGCCTTGCTTGGAAGAATTCCTTTTCTTCTTTCCTGTACATTGAGAAACATATATACTCATTTTATGAATAACTTTACCATTAATCCAAATAAATGGAGAAATTACAGACATAAATAAATGCAGGGAAAAAATGCAAAAGGTCTAAAATCAAAAGCAGGAAGCATGATGATATGGCAGAATGAACTTGCCTTTGCCGCGCTTCAATTGTTTAAGCTTCAAACCCTTCTTCACATTAATTTTTCTTGGCATCTTTTTGTCATCCTGAGAGTTTTCTACTTCATATGATAAATTAATATTAGCTCATAAACTTGATGAGACAAAACAAAAGTACAAGCAAAGAGGATTGCATAGAGTAGTTTATTGAAAGAAAAACCATCCATGAAAAGCTTGCCATCAAAACCCTAGCAACTTACTCCTTTCTCAAGAAATCATTCTCATGCTTTTCCTTTCTATTAAATTTCACAAAACAAAAGGAAGGTTTTTCTTCTTTTAATTCTCGTTTCTTCTGTCAAATGGTGACATATAATGCAATCTCCACTGACAGAAATTTTCTGAAAAACTATAAATATGATTTTCCCAGCATTTTCCATATTCCTTATCATGATTTACAAGGACTAAAATTGAACTGGGATGTTCATTGAGAGTGTCTATAAAGATGGAGTTAGAAAGTGACATGCAGCACACAGCTGGTACTAGATGATTATGTTCAGTTTAAATAAAAAGACATTTGAGCTAGATTGACATGAAGTGTAGCATGGACACATGTAACATGCAGCTGGTACAAGATGATTACGTTTGGTTCAAAACTTCAAATAAAAAGACATTTGAGCTACATTGACATGAAGTGCAGCATGCACAAACCAAAAGTCAGGATTTTAAGGGGAGTCAAAATCCAATCAACTAAACTTAAATGTGTAAAGAAAATACGCGTTTTACATTAAAAGGAAAAAAGTGTACAACAAAATACAAGAACGTATTCATATAGCACAAGGCAAAAGTTTCATATCAATTACGGAAAACACAATAAAAGCCCACTCCAACTAACGCCATTAATGACACAAAATACTTCTTTTACAAGCAAACTTCTTGTTTTTTCTTTTAAACTGCAACTTGTGTTTTGATAAATCAATGGGTTATAATGTTAATAGTGCACGTTCTATGCATATTCTCTTGTGTGTTAAATCTCAAATCTGATAGGGCAAAAAATGCACCAAAATTTTGAAACTATAAAATAAAACTAAAGCAGAAATGACACTAAAGAGGGAAAGAACTCACATGTCTCTACAGAAAAATGAAGCGTTGAACAAAGACAAGGGAGAAATGAACTCTGTGGGTATTATAATAGAGATTTAAGAGACAACATTACATGATAAAAGACACCAACACAGTATATATGGTTTCCTTAACACTAGTTGACAACAACAAAGATAACCTTTCCCACTACGGCACACTTGGCAAAACCAAAATTTCTAAGGTGATAATAAAAGTTTTCAAATCCCACTTCCTACAAAAACTACAGTAGCTAGACCAGCAACATCAAAACAGAAGATCACAGGTTTCCCACGAAATCTGTCACCTCCAAAAGTCTACATTCTAATTTTTATGGGAGAAATATGGTAGTGATAGTAATTTTCTTTTGGCACAAAAGTGATAAGAAAACAGAGAAAGATCAAAAAAGATGAGCACGAAATGCAATTCAATGCAATGAACGATAAGTCAAGGATCAATAAAATCTCAACAAGAGGGATTAGGTAAAGGATATAGCATCACCTCAACAAGTAATGTTAAAATTTCAGCTCAAGAATTAATAAGAAAAAGAAATAATCTTTAACTCTGGGTCAAGCGTTGCAAAAGAATCACCTAAGTTGTTGTCTACTTTATTACACAAAGTCACAAAATACTTTGAATACCTTGAAACCTACAAATGCACCATTTGAATTATTCTAACCTTACATATGTAGTTTATTTAAAAATATTCCAATGAAAAAATGATTCTTTTATACCACTGTGTGAAATTTATGCCAACCAATAAGTAGATCTCCAAACGACAAAATTAAATCGATACACATGCCTTTTTGTTTCTAAATAACATAAATGTTTTGCATGTATATGTGAGGCATGACAAAAAATTGCCACTAATGCATTATCATCAGTAAGACAGTAACATTTGAATCTTTCCTATCTTTGGATATGCAGCTATTTTTAAAAAAGAAATAAGTTAAGAACACTCTTTATCACAATATTTGGATGTACACCACTATCTGAACCTAAGAATTTGATATTTCACATAAGCAGTTAGCCTAAATGAACGAATATGTGAATAACATATTATAAACTATTTAAAGTAAATTAAGAGATTGAAAATTGGGAGAAATATAATACCATCAGTAACAGCCATTTCAATATCTTCCATGGTGATGAGCCCCTTTTCCACGGCTTCATTCTGCTCCTGTACCAATTAAACCAAACAATAAACCATAGTCACGAAAATCCCCATTGATGAACAGATACTACATACAATTGCATATTTTTCAAGGTTGCGTACCCTGCGCCATTTCTTCTCGATCTTGCGCCTGCGTTTCCCCGAGATGGAGAGAGGCTGTGCCTTTTGCTTGAGCTTGCGAGTAAGCGAGTCTCCATGAGACGCTCTCTTTCTCTCAGCTATTTGTGCTCTCCTCCTCTTCTGCACCACATTGAACTTCGCCATCTCACTCTTCAATTACGCAGTAAGGCTTAACCGGTTCTTTATTCAGGGGAGTTGGTGCAAAAGCAAAACCCTAGAATTGTGAAAGGAACCGAGTTTATGTGTGGGAATGGGCGGGGCCAGACTTAGCCCATTTCGTAATGGCCTGACCTGGATTATATTGGGCTATAATAGATCTGGCCCAATAGGGCGTTACTTGTGGAAAAAAAAAGACACTCTTTTGTTTCATCAAATCTTCAAATGTTGAGATCATCCTATTCTATCAGAATTTGCCCGCGTATCACCACCGACAATAATAATTTTTGAACGTTTAATAAATCCCAAGTAAAAACACAAAAATAAATTGAATCCTTTTGACTTTAATTAAAATTTCACCATTTGCTAATATTTAGTTAACTAATATTAAGTATGATTCTTCCATATTAAACGTTTGGGATTAATGGGAATGTTGACACAGCAAATAAGGCTAATGCAAAGACAAAAATTGCAGGTAAATGGACTGCATATGCCCGGGGATGTCAAATTCTGTAGACACTAAGCCAACCACCCTAAACTCATAACAGATATTCCAATAACCAAAAAGCATAAGCCTAAAGACAAAGCATTCGAAGATCATACTTGCAAAAACTAATAGCAGCTGTCCAAATATGACAAGGGTATTGTTATTAATGTTATTGTTTGAAACAGTAACAATTTGAAATAGTAACATTGTAATGTTACTGTTTCAAACAATAACATTATGATGTTACTGTTTTAAAAATAAAAAAAATATTAGCATTACAATGTTATTGTTTTTGAAAAAGTAACATTAAATTAATATTTACCTGCATTATAATATTAATATTTTGAAATAGTAACACTAGACTAACATTTACCTACATTATAATGTTATTATTTTGAAAAATAGAACATATTTATAACGTTACTGTTTCAAAAGAGTAACATGATAATGTTACTGTTTTGAAAAAACTAATATTAGACTAATATTTATGTTGTCTTTTCAAATCTCAAGCCTAAAAAACTTTGAAAGTATATTCAAGGACAGTAATTAGCTACTTTACAAAAAAATGTAGCAATCATTGATTACTGTAATTGATGAATCCAGAGGGTTTATATATTCCTTAAAAAAGAAAAAAAAATGTATATTTTACTTAAAAAGGAAAAAAATAGTGATACATTTTACCTTTCAGCTGTGTACTTACAAAAAATGTTCTACTCATATTTGTTGTAATGTTGGTGAATGATTTGAAATATTACCACGTTTATGGGCTTTTTTGTCTCCAGATTTGTTTTGCGAAATACACAAAAATCTTAATTATCAATAGATCCATCTTCGATAAACTAATACCGAGTCCAAAAATCACATTGTTCATCCTTGAATTGGTTACAAGGTGACCCAACAAAAACAATCATTTGAAGCGTCACATATAAGTGATTTTGGTTTAGTGGGAATCAAAGAGTTCTCATACAAGGGAATGAGGGATGACACCCATTTGTGAAAGTGAATGAAATCACAGTCATGGACATGTTTCAAGCCTGCCTGATTCAACCCAAAAGTCTAGAAGACAAAAACACTCTATAACTGGGAAAAAGCCGCATGCATTGTGACCGACACCAAAGTGTGTGTGTGTACTTACCCCAAGTGTAGGGTATCGTCAAGTAATAAACCGGTGAGTCCGGTATCAATCCACGAGGAAGCAATGCAAATTTGAAGTGAATGATATGCAAATGACTAGCTAACACTAATAAACACAATGAATATCAAATAAAAGCAAGTAAAAGAAATGGGCCGAATGACTCGGTAGCATGAGCGATTTTGTAATCAAAGTAAGCACAAATTGGATTTAAAACAATTAATTAAAAACCTAGTCTCTAATCCGTCCCGGTGGTTACTCGGTTCTCATACTCAAGGTATCATTGCAAACACACACAACCATACACAATGCATTGTGTGATACTATCAATCATGCATATGCAAAGAGAATTAGGATATAAGACTTCAATTCATACATGTAGGCCATCGGGTCTCTTAATCTACGATGAACACAAAGGGATAAGCACCTAATATTGTGGATTAATGTTCCCCCTTGGGGCTCGGCTTGGCTAACACCCTAGTTTCACACTCAAAGATCAATTAACCATAACTCTCCCATGCACATTCCTAAATTAACCCAAAACTCCATCATCAATACACATAATTAATAGCTATGCAATGGAAAACTCAATTAATTAAGGAAATCATGCAATGGATTTAACAATTCTCAATCAAACACATTAGATGCAATCCCTAGACTAGACAATCCAAGAATACAATCAAATATGTCATTCTCATATATCCACTCACACAACTATCACAAAATTAAAAGAGAAGAATCGAAGCTACGATTCTTTGAACATACCTTGAGTAATCGAAACCTTGCATCCACCTTTCGGGATTAGAAACTATAGAAGAGAACTACCCACTCATGATTGTTGCAATAAACATCCAATTTATTGTCATCTAAATCAGAGTTTATACAAAATCAAGAGAAAGCACCAAAAAACAACAAAGAAAACTTAGAGAGAGAAACTAGATCTACACTACTCCTATGGTGGCTTCCTCTTGGAGAAGTCAATGAATAATTATTAAATCTCAACCTTGCAATATGTAGCCGTTGCACTTGCATTATTTTCCAAGTCTAGCTTTGCAAGATTTGAGTTGTCATGTGCACTTGCAGCCATCTTTGACCATTTGATTAAACTTGCACCAAATCTTGACCTTGGTATCTCCAACAATTTTGTCATCTTTGACCATTTGATCAAACTTGCACCAAATCTTGGCATTGGTATCTCCAACAATTTCCTTTTAAATGTGTAGCAACTTGCAGCCATCTTTGACTCCAAAAATCAAGTAAGATCTTCTTTTAAGTCAAAAATTGCAAGCAAGAATGTTGTCTTATGCACAACCATTGGATTCACCTTTAAATGATCATCTTAACCCTTCAAGTCTTGTTGTAATCTAATCCATTCATAATTCAAAACAATTCAATCTCGGCCATAGATTAGTGTACCGTTGGAGCTTGTAGTTTTCAAGAATATCTTCATAATCTAAGTCCCGACACCTCACAGCAAAAAGTGCCCAAAAAGTGCTCCAACTTGCCCGAACAAGGTCCGATTCCTACAAAACCAAGGGGAAACATTTGTAAGTGTAAAATTAAGCTAAAATGCAATCAAATACATTAACTAAGTGCTAGAACATCCTAATTAAAGGACATTAGAACCTCAAAATAGAGGTCCAATCACACCCCCCAACTTAGACGTTGCTAGTCCCTAGCAATGCAACCACTACCTAAAACTAAAATTTGCTAAATAAAATCCTAACTCACTGACGTAGGCATCACGGTTGCATTTAGCGCATGTAACAAGCCTTTAAACCCCTAGGTCACCCTAGTGGACGAGTTGTAGTCTCGTGAGGGCTTATCAGAGCGATACCCACAAACACTTGCCAAGGGACCACTATTACTTTGAAAGCATCATAAATGATTCTTAAATTCTCACATGCAAGAAATAGAGCTAATCTTCTAATTCCCCCGCTAGTCGAAAAAATGCAAAATCTTTGGACAACCAATCTTAATCTCCTCAAAGATGGCTAAGAACATTTTATACTATGTAAAATATATGTGCAATCACGCAAGGCAACTCAACACATTCACACAAGTAAAACCTTGTTATGGAACCTTTTGGTGTTCATAAATCCCCAATCCCAAATGTACACAAAAACATAAAAGCATTGTGCTAAGTGAATGACTTACACAATTGGATTAAATGTATGTGTTTATGAAAGATAATTTTGGATGGGCATAGCTTTGAGAAAGAAATCACCTACAAGAACAACTAATGCATTCACCAACTCACTTGCTTACCTTGGATCAAATTCATCAAAAGGTTAACTGGGTTGTAATGTGGTCATGGGACAAGGTAGGAAGAATTTGGATCTAGGTAACAAGTTGCAAGGTTAAGTTCAAACATGTGAGCTAAATTCTCATTTTGTCACCCCTTCTATTGTACCACAAATTCAAACACTTCTCATCCTTTACACACAAAGGATTAACTTTATTGCATACACCTTTTTTTTTTTTTTTTTTTTGAATATAACATCATTTATACAACAACCCTCATAATTTTTTTTTTCTCATAATAAGGAGGGGTAATATCACTACCGATTTATTTTTCAAGCTCCTACTCAACCTTGCAACCAAAGGTGGGAAATATTTGGGAAAATAGCTCACACAAGGCTTGTAAGTGAAATCAAGAGGCTTAAAGAAATTTAGGGCTTATAATCACTCACAAATGAATAGGCTAAGCTCAAATCTCTCAACCTAGTGAATCCTTCAATCCTAAGTTCACAAGCAAGTGGCAAATACAAAAATCACACTTCTCAGTAATCAAATATAATATTTGCAAAGCTATTGAAGAACACGCTCATAGGATGTCAAATGAATATCAATGAAGAGCATCACCCAAAACCCAATGTATATCAATGAAGAATGGTTCAAAAGAATGAGAAGGGTAAAAAGGTAATTTTCAGACAAAAGGATCCAAAAACGCAGTCATACAAATGCTTTAATGCCAAGATGTCTGCTCAACTACACAATTTTGATATCAAACTAGGTCTCAGTCATTCCAAGAGAAATTGATTATAGTCATCCCACTCAATCACATGCATCGATTTAGCAAAAGAAACCAAGGAACCTACTCTACACTTGCACGTGTGAACAAGAATAAGAAATTAACAGTCAAATTGGTAGTGAATCCCAAAAGCTTCTACCATCCCCTCCTAAAGTCCATCTAGCATGTATGAACAACAAAGCACAACACAATAGGATAGAGGGTAGGAAATCATACCATACTCTTCAAAAGTGGTCGGAATCATGAGAAACGAAGCATATCCTGAAAAAGTTAATACCAACCACACTATCCAAGCATGACACAACAAGACTTTTTCTTTTTTTTTTTTTTTTTTTTTTTTTTCAAAATTTTCAAATTTTTGATATTCACAAAAGCACACCAAAATAAAGCAAGTTTCACAATGAATTCACAATTCCCTCACCCCCCAACTTAAATGAGATATTGTCCCCAATGTCAAGAATGGAAAACAAGGCAAGAACAAATTGTGAAATGCATTGTGAACATACAAAAACACACCAAAATTAAAGGGTAAGAAAATCAAAACATAACACACAACCATGTCACAATTCTCACCCCCCAACTTGAATAAGTGCACAAGGAGCAAAAATTGTGAAATGGATTTTGAGTATACGAGACACACAAAAATAAAAGTGATCTCTAAACCAATCCTAAACATATATGTACAAAAGTGGATCGACCATAACACAAAAGAGGGATGGGATCCTTGAGATCCCAAGAACATCCTCAAAGTCACTACTCCCACTTTGAGGAACATGACGAACCACACATGATTCGGTCCCCTTTTCCCCAAACTCACCTAAAAAGAATTGTAATCGTGGTTTGGGATGCCACACTTTTCTAATTTTGGTAAATACTTTATGTGTGACATGATGTTTAGAGGATTCTTTAAATCCACTTGCAAAAGGTAACGTTGTCAATTCTTGAGGATGCACTTGGTATGCACCGACTTTGATTGGGAAAGCCTCTAATGCTCCTAAATGAAGGGGCAAATGTTCTACACTATAAATAGTCAAGAACTTCAAAACTTTTTTCATAATATCTCCCTCAATCAAAAGTCGACTACCTTTCTTAATCAAAACTAGCACACCCTCAAATGAATTCTTTGCAAGTGTCATCTCTAATTTATCCCCAACATGAGAGTGAATATAAAGCTTAGGGATGTACTCAATTGCCCTCCCACGGTCTAACTCATTCCCTTTTGGTCTCACTTTGTTCTCCTCTTTCTCTTCATTTCTCTTCTCTTCGCTCTTTTCCTCAACCTTTTCAATTGGATAATTGTCCTTGTCTCGACATGATCTATCTCCAACTATAACATTTTTCACCTCACCACCCACTTCTTCCACTAATTTCTCATCCTCACTTACCTTAGGAGTCATGGTATTGTCAATTACTATCCCACTCCTTGAGGTAATGATGGGTTGTTCTTGATCTTGCACATTCAACCCCTCACTTGAAGTTTCGAATTGAAATTCTAATGTTTGAGTGATCTTTGTCAATTGGCTTCTTAAATCTTCCAAGGCTTTATTGGTTTGCTCACGAAATTCAAATCTCCTTTGATTAACCTCCAATTGAGCTTCCATGAATATTTGAAGCGTATCCTCAAGTGATCTCTCTTGGGGTGGGGTGCAAGGTTGGTAAGATGGTGGAGCTATACATTGGTGTGAAGATTGTGCTTGCCTAAAAGGTTGGTACTCATGTGCATGAATGTAGACAAAAGGAGGAGGTGCATGTAAATTTTGTCCGAAGGGAGCATATTGTGGCACTTGTGGCATTTGATAATACATAGGTGGGTAGACATTTTGTGGGGCAAATTGCACTGCATTGTCTTGTTGAAATGGTTGAGGTGCATTTTGCAAAGCATGCTCAACTTGAACATTTTGCAAATTTTGGGCATTGCCAATTTGGACATCTTGCCCTTGCACCGGATTCATCAACTCATCAATATTCACATGTTGCAAAAGACGACGCAATGCATCAAGATTCATATCACCCCCACGTACACTCCCCGCATCACTCACATTTATATCACCACCTATCCCATCTCTATTAGACCCATGCCCACTAACATTATCTCTAGGTTGAGACATGATGGCAAGGAACAATAGCAAGTAACACACAAAAGTAGCAATCAACCACGTCAAGTAACACAAGATTTTTTTATTTTATTTTATTTTTTTCAATTAATGAACAACCAAGAACAATATTAAGCAAGAACAAGAGCAAGGATAGGAATAGAGCAACAATCAACCTTAGGAACAATAACACACCAAGATGTAGCAAGTAGTGATAAAAATAAAAATGCACAAAGCTCTCTCAAACAACGTATCACTACCAAGCAGCAAACAAGGTGGCATCCATCGCCCACAGGAATCTAAGTTAGCCCCATCCGCCAAGTTCTCCTCACAAATTTTTTTTTTTTTCAGCAACTATACTAAATCAACTACTCTAGAAAGCAAGGAAAACGAAGGAACGAAGTTACCCTTGAAGCGTGACCGTGCTCCTTCCTTATTTGATGGCGTTTAATAGCATAAAACTAGCATCTACAAGCCACCCAACTCCGTCTTTGACACTCGCTTCCCCGGCAACGGCGCCAAAAACTTGACCGACACCAAAGTGTGTGTGTGTACTTACCCCAAGTGTAGGGTATCGTCAAGTAATAAACCGGTGAGTCCGGTATCAATCCACGAGGAAGCAATGCAAATTTGAAGTGAATGATATGCAAATGACTAGCTAACACTAATAAACACAATGAATATCAAATAAAAGCAAGTAAAAGAAATGGGCCGAATGACTCGGTAGCATGAGCGATTTTGTAATCAAAGTAAGCACAAATTGGATTTAAAACAATTAATTAAAAACCTAGTCTCTAATCCGTCCCGGTGGTTACTCGGTTCTCATACTCAAGGTATCATTGCAAACACACACAACCATACACAATGCATTGTGTGATACTATCAATCATGCATATGCAAAGAGAATTAGGATATAAGACTTCAATTCATACATGTAGGCCATCGGGTCTCTTAATCTACGATGAACACAAAGGGATAAGCACCTAATATTATGGATTAATGTTCCCCCTTGGGGCTCGGCTTGGCTAACACCCTAGTTTCACACTCAAAGATCAATTAACCATAACTCTCCCATGCACATTCCTAAATTAACCCAAAACTCCATCATCAATACACATAATTAATAGCTATGCAATGGAAAACTCAATTAATTAAGGAAATCATGCAATGGATTTAACAATTCTCAATCAAACACATTAGATGCAATCCCTAGACTAGACAATCCAAGAATACAATCAAATATGTCATTCTCATATATCCACTCACACAACTATCACAAAATTAAAAGAGAAGAATCGAAGCTACGATTCTTTGAACATACCTTGAGTAATCGAAACCTTGCATCCACCTTTCGGGATTAGAAACTATAGAAGAGAACTACCCACTCATGATTGTTGCAATAAACATCCAATTTATTGTCATCTAAATCAGAGTTTATACAAAATCAAGAGAAAGCACCAAAAAACAACAAAGAAAACTTAGAGAGAGAAACTAGATCTACACTACTCCTATGGTGGCTTCCTCTTGGAGAAGTCAATGAATAATTATTAAATCTCAACCTTGCAATATGTAGCCGTTGCACTTGCATTATTTTCCAAGTCTAGCTTTGCAAGATTTGAGTTGTCATGTGCACTTGCAGCCATCTTTGACCATTTGATTAAACTTGCACCAAATCTTGACCTTGGTATCTCCAACAATTTTGTCATCTTTGACCATTTGATCAAACTTGCACCAAATCTTGGCATTGGTATCTCCAACAATTTCCTTTTAAATGTGTAGCAACTTGCAGCCATCTTTGACTCCAAAAATCAAGTAAGATCTTCTTTTAAGTCAAAAATTGCAAGCAAGAATGTTGTCTTATGCACAACCATTGGATTCACCTTTAAATGATCATCTTAACCCTTCAAGTCTTGTTGTAATCTAATCCATTCATAATTCAAAACAATTCAATCTCGGCCATAGATTAGTGTACCGTTGGAGCTTGTAGTTTTCAAGAATATCTTCATAATCTAAGTCCCGACACCTCACAGCAAAAAGTGCCCAAAAAGTGCTCCAACTTGCCCGAACAAGGTCCGATTCCTACAAAACCAAGGGGAAACATTTGTAAGTGTAAAATTAAGCTAAAATGCAATCAAATACATTAACTAAGTGCTAGAACATCCTAATTAAAGGACATTAGAACCTCAAAATAGAGGTCCAATCACATTGCAAGCAATCTGGGAAAAAGAACATTCTTTTCAGAGGAGTAACTGATGAGCACAAGCCATAAGAAATAGATGGCATACTCATCCGATGATATTCATAGAATCCCTAGTGAAACAAACTCTTTTAATTAACAGTGGTAAAGTTGTTGCGAAACATAACTTCAAACGGAGAGAATCTTCAAGAAAGGTTAGATTTATGGTGTTATATATTATCAGTAGTCACTGACCAACACCAAAGTGTGTGCACTTACCCCAAGTGTAGGGCATTGGCAAGTAATAAAACCGGTGAATCCGGTATCGTATTTACAAGGAACCAATGCAAATTTGGTGGTGAATGATATGTAAATAACTAGCTAACACTAATAAAGACAAATAAGAAAAACTCGGTAGCATGAACAATTTGGAACCAAAGTAAGCGAGAAATGAATTTAAAATAATTAATTAAAAACCTAGTCTATAATCCGCCCCAGTGGCTGCCATCTGAACCACTCATGTTATCCTTTGGGTGTTTATTTGATAAGTCATCGCGTC